>NC_139337.1:15841510-16006510 GCF_056507025.1 Lutjanus erythropterus
TTGCTTCACATCTATGACATGCTGTATCCTTATTCTGATTCATACAGGAATAAAGATTAAACATGACAATTAACTTTGTTGTTATTTTATAACAGTTAACACATAAAACAATTTGTATATTAAAAACTGACTTTGGGCAAGTAGATTTCTGAACCACCTGCCCTCCATGGAACCCTGAAATCTATTGTTGGACCTCAATTACATACAGATGTTCTTTGGAGTTTAATTTCAGCAATCAATTATTTTGTGTTTTATATTTACTTGCATAATTTATTCAGACCACTTTGTGGAGTCTTTCATTTTAGAATGAACGACTTTACTTATGTTGAGCAGTGTAAAGAAAATCTGGTGATTCTTTGTGATTCAGAGCTGTAACTCAATATACAGCCCTGACCTTCAAAAGTCATCTGTGATGTTATGGGGGCGTGTGCGTGCCTCATAAAGTTCCCAAATGCTGTTGTTAAAAAAAACAAAACTTTTTTTTGGATCGCAATGCAGGCATTAAATTCAGAATGAGTGTACATTTACAAAAAAACAAACAAAAACACAATAGTTAAAATTTGATCAGTTTTAATATTAAATATCTCATCTTTGTACTGTATTCAATTGAATATAGGTTGAGGAGTATTTGCAAATCACTGCATTCCATTTTTATTTACGTTTTACACATCATCCAAACTATTTTGGAGCTGGGGTTATACATCATCTCATGTTAATTTTTTTGTTCCCTTCACCACCTTTGTCCATATATTTCTGACCATATATATTGTATGTATATATATTTCTAGTTATAGCATTATTGCGTTCTATGCGAGATGTGAGTCCATCTCTAATGAGATTACTTGACTTGATTCCTGCAGTCTAATCTGTATTGTTTCATTAACTCGATGTCATTCTGCGTTTGGAGAATATTTCTCCTACCTCTTTGTCTTTCTGTCATTCTCTTCTCTGATCAAGAAACTCTTAAGCCTCTTGGGAGTTCTCCTCCTTACTACGAATTAAATACTTATCTTTACCAGGATCTACTCTCTAAAATCTTAGAAAAGTCATAATTCCAAGAATTTTCTTAGAATTTCACCACTAGATAGACTCTTTGTATTAGAGATGTTGAGAATTTCTTCATCTATATCCCCTACCTGTACTGCTACCTGTAGTAGAAGTAATACAAACTTTGTTTTCAATATTACACTGAGTGCAGCAGTATAATCTGCCACGTACATGATTTAAGATTAAACTGCATATAATACTGTACATTTTTCTATATTAATACAACAGAAACTGTAAGACTAGACTGGCAGAGGAGTGCTTCATGCAGCCCCCCACACACACAGAGCAAGAGAGAGAGAGAGAGACAGCCAATCTCCTCTAAATGAAAACCAAACACACACGTTCACACAAACACACACATATGTCCCAAATCAATTAGAAAGTCCCAGAGTTCACAGCTTTACCCACAAACCCCAGCCCCAGGGCTAATTATCTAAACACCTCTGCCGCTCTTGTACAAAGAGCAGAGCATCATGGGAAATGAGACCGCTTCAGCGTCTCTGATAAAGACATGTGCAGGACAATGGTTCATGTAGGTGGGAGATAAGGAGTATGAGAGTGTTTTTCAAAGGGATGTCTGTTTTTGTGTTTTTCTTGTGACACAAGCCTTGGCACACACTGCTGTTCCCATGGGTCACACTCGCTCACACACACTCACTACAGTGCATTCAGTGTGAGCACAAACATATTAATCGTTTCCCATTCACAAGCATTAAAATGAATTAATAAGACACACATCAAAGGCTGAGGACACATGCACAACCGAGAGCACTGAAAGGAGGAAATGTTGCCCAGAATGCCCTTGTGCTCTGCTGCAGTGACCCAAAACGCACACTACAAAATAAAAATATATTGAGATTAAGTGCAGCAGACCCATGCCAGCCGAACAGAAAGGACTAAAAACAAGGAGCACATGAGGAGTGAGGCAGGAGGAAGAGAAAAAAAAAAAAACTAATTGAGGCATTTCGGCGGAGCGCGGGTGGAGGGTGGGGGTGTACAGTCGGACGCGAGAGAATAAAGGCTCATAATTGCATAATTATAGCAGTGGATACCTGACACACTGAATGCAGACGTCAAATGAGTTCCACATAATTTAACCAAACAGAGGCAAGACCAGGCCACGACAGGGCCCACCACGAAATATACCCTCTCTCGGCTTCCTCGTCTTTGTCTGCTCGCTTATTGTAACACTCATCTCCTCCAAAAGCTCTCATTCTTACAGTATGAAGTCTGATACTTTAACATCCTCTTTATCACTGTACTCTGCTGTTGAAGCTGTAGGAAGAGACATACAGTAAAGAGTGAACTTTTTTTAATTATTCTGCAGTCTGTGACCCTTAAACTTTTTACTAGAACGACTATTCAGAGCTGAAACAATTAGTCAATAAAGTCATATGTCGAGCAAAACATTGACTCTGGCATGTTTGTCCTATCACTTGGTAACTTCACCTTTGAGTACATGAAATTGCAATATACATTTTCACAATTTCTGACAGTAAAGAATTCACTGATTCAGTGCTAACCAACAGATGAATAAAAAAGGATTATTAGTTGTAGCCTTAATCTTAATCTTCTTTGCTCAGTAATATATCATAATGAGTCAAATACTATAAATCAGGGCTGAAACTAATGATTAAACAATTACTGGGTTCACAATAAACCATGTTAAAGTTCCCGACAGTTAGTAGTACTGTTTCAAAATTTAGGTATCATAAAAAAAATGTTTGATTACTGTGCTTTGAAAATCTCATGGCAAATACTATCAACCAAGACGCAGGCGCAGCATATGTGTTTGTTCGCCTCTGTGAAAACAATGACATCGCAAACGACATGATGCCGAGCCAATAGTTGGGATCTTTTCACTATTGAAGTTGGTGGGAAAATGATTTCAGTGTGTGTATCAGTGCTTTTTGAACTTTTGAGTCCTGATGTTGTGTATAACACAAACAAAAACAGAATGCAATGATTTGCAAATACTTTTTGACTTGTATTCACTGAATACAGTATAAAGATTCATTCATTCATTCTGAATGTGAGGCTGGAAACACATTTAAAAAAAACTGGAATGGGGCAACAAAAGACTGGGAAAGGTGTGTAATTCTCAACAAACACCTGTTTGGAACATTCCACAGGTAAACAGGTTCATTAGTAACAGGTGACAGTATCGCGATTGGGTATAAAAGCTCAATGTTATTTGCATAAAGTTCAAAAGCCAGCATCTGTTATGGTATGGGGTTGTGTTAGGGCCCATGACATCATCATCTGTGAAGGCTCCACTGATGTACAGTACAGTACAGAGATCACAGGTCTTCTTCCACAGAGGTGTCCATGTTGCACTGCCAAGTTTCTACAGTAGTGCAGAATAAACAAACCAAACACTGGTTCTTGATACGGCCTTTCATATTTTTCATAGCCACCTTAGCTCCTCCTTCACACTTGGAAGAGGAGAGTGAGATGATGGCACCAATCCCTCCATATTGAACCTTTAAGTGTGAGAAAATACTCAGAAATTATGTGCAAGTCCAAAGGCCAGAGACTTTTTCTTTCCTAGAAAACTTGAGTGAAAATTTAGCACTTTCTGTTGTGCTGCCCAATTAAATGTAATATTATCAACACTGCAATACAGCCAAGTGCAGCATCCAAATCACAAAACTAGAACAACATTATAATGACGCACTGTAGTGCTGCAGAGATTTTCTGGCCTAAAAAATTTGTTCTTTGTTTGTTCTTGATTTTTTTCTTTCAATAAAAATGAAAAATAATGAAAAATGATTATTCCCACTAACTGTACTGCATATAGCAACTGCAATTTCAGTCAAAATAATCACAATATGACTTTTATATCACGTCATGCAGTTCTAATTTTTTGCCTTACAAATGACTAATTTTCAAAATAGTTGTCCATTTGTTAATCTATTAACCGACTACTCGTTTCAGCTGTATTGTTAATGTTAACATAGTGGAGAAACCTCTCTGACATGACTCCTGTACCAGAGGAATCCACCTGCCACACACACACACACACACACACACACACACAAGCACCAGAAAGAGCTCTAACTCTTTTTTGTGCTTCAGCAGTCAACACTTCCAGCTCTAAAGTGAATAGACCTAAAATCGGTGTACTTCACATACACACTCCCGCACTCTCTCTTTCTCTCTCTCTCCCTCACACGCTCACACACACACACACACTCTCACACATACACACACACTGAATAGAGCTCAAACGGTTCCACTTTGTACCTCCTCCGCTTAATCAAAGCTTCTCTATTCAACAATTTGACCTTTTGTTCAAAACAGGATTATCACCTTCTCTGGTCTTCATTCACCCTTTCTCTCTCTCCCTCCCCCTTTCTTCTCTTGCCCCTCAGCCCGTTTCCAGGGGCGACCCACATGACGAGGGTAATTGCAATAATTTGTTAAATGCCATGGCAACGGTGGTTAGATGGGAGGGGTTAAAAAAAAAAAAAAGAAAGAAGAATTGGGTAGTTCAGGAAACAAGCGAATCTCTCATTTTGCCTGAGACAGCGGGACGAGAAGAGGAAAGGATGACAACAGTGTGTGTGTGTGTGTGTGTGTGTGTGTGTGTGTGAGTGTGAGTGTGAGTGTGAGTGTGAGTGTGTGTGTGAGTGTGTGTGAGAGAGAGCGAGAGAGTGAGGAGTGAACAAGTGTTTGCCCATTCTCAGGGTGCTGGTTTATTGATAATGGTAGGGATGAGGGTGGGGGGGACAGGAGGTAATTTCGCTAATGATTAATGTCTCTGTGGTCCTAGCTTAGGACGCCAACACACATACACGTATATTGGTGTACACACACACACACACACACACACACACACACTCACACAGAGGTGCAGAGCTTTCAGTCTATCTGGCCAGACAAACAGCTCTATTTGAACTCTCCCTCGGCCTGAAAGGAATCCTTAATTACACAATATTACCCCTCTTCATTGCCCCGCTGTGTGTGCTGTGTCCACTGCTGTTCAGCCTCCAGTGGTGTGTGTGTGTGCGTGTGTGCGTGTGTGTGTTGCCGTGTGAGGTGTAAGTATTCAGTGGTAGCAGCTGTTTCACACATCGTGACAAAGGGGTTGAGGGGGGCTTGCTCCCCACACATTCACCAAACTAATTGATTTCTGTTCAGCACTGTGGGAGAGTAACCCCCACATACACACACACTTTTACAGACAGTGCATTCCACACACTCAAGACTAAGGTGTTAGACGCTACCAGGAGAGAGAGGGAGAGAGAGAGCGAGAGAGAGGGAGCCTTCTACAAAGACAACACAGGCACCCAGTTTCCTTCACTCTCAGGTTGCTCGTGAGGCTCTCAGTACAGTGACAGCTTACCCTGAACACTGTTTTGCTTCAAATCGTCTGTTTCCACTCGCTCTTAGAGGATCAATCAGTGTAATCCAGTCACTCGATATCAGTTTGCAAACAATGTGCCACATAAGTGAGAGTAACACTGCATGAGAGAGAAGTAAAACAAAGCCTTCAGCAGGTACACTATATATGCCAGAAACTACTTAACAGTATAGCAGATATATGCAAAGACAGTCAGTGGGTTTTTATGCACATTATCAATTTTTGCATAAAAAAACCTGAGTGGAAACAGAAATATCAAAAAATCTCAACATATCAGAAAAAAAGTTTTTATGCTTAGCTGAGGTGGAACACGGCGTGTATCGATGAAAGCAAGGTGCAAAAAAGTCAGTGTTCCTCACAAACAGACTTTACTTAGGCAGGCTGTTCAGGTATACAAACGGCTGCCCAAGTAACCCATTTAGCAACATGGCAATGCAACATGTTGAACAAGTTTTTGGGGAATACCCATCTAGCTTAGCTGGTACAGCGTGCAGCCCATCTAATATGGCCATCAGTCCTCTGCAGCAGTCCTGATTCATTTCGAGCCTGTGTCCCTTTGTTGCACATAATTCCTTCTCTCTCTACCCACTTTCCTGTCAATATTCAGCTATACTATAATAAAAGCATGAAAAGACAGATAATGAACTTTCTCCTAATCCAAATCAAGGGTTGAAGGATAGAAGGTAACATATACTGTGCAGCTTGTAACCCCCCTTGAGGCAAAATTCTAAGTTGTAATACTGGATTATAGGCATAAAATTGTCTTGATACGTTTAGCAGATCATGAATTCATATTTGCTAATGTTAGGGATGTCAGTTTGGCAGGTATTTGGACAAACTGCATTGATGGTGGCACCATTAAAGACTTAATGGATCATTAAAGTTACTGTAATTCAGCTCCTGGCAAACATGAATGGGTGCATCAAACCTCATGGTAATCGATACAATAGTTCAATTTAATTAACGAATGTGACACTAAAGGAAAATATCTGTTTGACATGTCTGGTGTGATGAGTCAGTTTTATTGACCAATTAATGACGTTTGTTATTTGCCAAGTACAATTAACAAACATTTGCAGGTTTAAATTTAAATATTAGGAAAAACATATTTTTTGACAGACAAAAGTTAAAAAAGATCCCTTTTAACTTCAGCTGGACATTTGTCCTTTTCTTAATTAAATAAATCCAGTGGCAGAATGTAAGAATTTTTTGACATTTCTGCATTGATGCGCATTCAACATGTATTTGATAATGTGGTTATATTTATGAGCTTATGTTCCTCTGATCTGTATATATGAAACTGTGAATAGCTACCAATGTAGAGCCAGTGATCCATATTTTCACACCATGAGATGCTTTGTACTTGTATCTAACTGCCAAAATAATTTAGCCTTTAAAATTTATAATCCCACATTGTAAGTATCCTTTCAAGCAAGAGAAGCCCTGTATTACTGAGACAAATCTGCTCAACCTTTAAAGTCAAATACTTTTGATTTGTTGTATTTTTAGTTTCTCCAATGACCCACTTTTCCCAGATGTATCATTTAATTTTCAACCTTAACAACTAAAAAAAAAAAAAAAAAAAAAAAAAAAAAAAAAAAAATTGACAAAAACTGCACCTTAAACTTGGTACTCAAAGTAAGAATGGCCATTTAAGTATTTTCATGGATCATGCTCCTTCAAATCCCTCTGGTGCTCTTTTCATTTTGCAAGCATAATGTGCTCTTTGGATGAAAATGTCAGTGTAGTGCCCTGCTGAGGTTTCCTTCATCTCTCGTCCAGCAAATTTCTGATGGCTTCTCTTGCCATTACTGCATCAGTTGCATCTCACATTGTGTTAAACACAGTCCAACACTATTATACACACTTTGTGGGAGGTTAGTTTTTACAAGTTTTGACTGCTTCATTATGTACAGCTCAGTTTCTGTCCACCTGGGCTTCTATTTTGTCAGCTGAAGCATTAATTTCATTTCTTTAGCTACCACAGTAGTTAACAGTGTGTAAAGCTTCACCTTTTTCCACCAAAGATTTAAATTTAGTGTACATTTTCAGTCAAATGATGCCCATTTTGTGAAGACATTTTTGTTGGTGAACTAACTGTAACCTTTGGAGAAAATGGTTTAAAAAAAAACTAGGAGAAGAGAGAGCAAGTCGTCAGCTGGCCAGCTGTGCTAGTCTAACAAGATGGCACCCTTAGACACTGAATGAAGTCCATTTGTGGCCCTGCAGGTGGTGAAGAAGTAAATACATGAATGTTTGTGTGCTTGTGTTTCTGAGTGTGTGGAAAGCAGAATTTTATTGGAAGAACCAGAAGTATTTATCCAAACATCACTCACGCCTTTCAAACTTGCATACAAACACAGAAGTACTCACAGAGTAGTACTTCTTGATATGGCGACGGATGTCAAGTAGCAGTTTGTTGCTGATGTTGACAGCGTAGTCAATGGGGCGGCTCCCGCAGGGGATGTGACAGCATCGCATCAAGCTGGGCTCCAACTTTGATCCCTGAGAGAGAGACAACAGATTTATTCACACACAATATCATCGGCTGCAGCTATCCAGCAGAAACTCGAGTCTTGTTCCGAAGACAAGAATAAAAACAGGCGACAGTAATGGTGTACACAATCAATTCAGGTGGCTCACGCAAGTACTGCAGATTGTTTCAAACATCTGCACTTAAGCGCAGGGAAAAGTTCTGATTGACAGGACAGTCTGCACAATATTGCATTCATGTGCAGCAGAATAATAACAAACATGTGGGTGCAACAAGTTGACCACCGTAAACAATATGAGGACACATTGAGCTGTATAATTTGACTAAAACAAATTAAGAATCTAACTGCGTGAGGAATCAGGTGTTAAAAGGGTCAAATACTGAAAGCTGGCATTAAAGGATTCTTCAGATTCTTACTTTTGTTTACCAATTCTAATGTAACCAAATAAAGTCTCATTTCAGTAAACTCACTAAAACTAAGAATTAGGAAAGAGTAAGGAAAGTTGAAACGAAGGATTAAACGCATCCAATACTCTGTATCAGTATCGGTACTGGCCAAAATCACCAGATCAGAAAAAGCTAAATTATCACATGCTTATCTTAATGTTGAGCAACATAATGTAAAGAAAGATGTTTCACAAGTAACGCAGAATACATTTATTTAATTTTGAATGTTTAAATGATCCTGACCAATCAAAAATGCTGCTACAAGTTGTGTGTGTGAAAAAGTTTAAATAAAAGGAAGCAGCAATATTACATGACAGGGAGCAGAATATCTGATTCACAGTTTGATGTTTTTAGATGGCAGGTTAAGTGCATCCACACAAATGTATTACTAAACAGCTTAGTTGCCTTAGAGAGGGAAAATTATCAGTGCAAAAAATCTCAGCCTGGTATCGGTTTCAGCAGATACTTGTCTGCCGATATCCTTCAACTGTAAAGTGGTGTTGAGGCACCCCTACTCCACAGTCAGCCTGAAATATTGCAGAAACCGGGCGCTATCCAGGCAGAGTTCGTGGACCATGAACCATGATACTCTCTCAGTTGTGTCCTTGCCTGGTTTATTTCATGTACCAGGCTTTTACATCTAGGTCTGGCTGTGGTTTACGCTGCACAACAGCGACAGCAAGAAGCTTCTTTTTGTTTGTTTCCATTTGTTTAAGACAGAGAGATGGACAGCATGCAGATGTGATTGTGCAAGGTAGAGACTGAAAAAGGAAGTGGTAGCAAGAAAGCTGGTGAATCAGAAAAAGAAAACTTTATCTGATTGTTTCACAGCGTTGATATTCTCAGCACAAATGGAAATGCGTGCAAACACAGCAACACAATCCTGCAGCTAATTGTTGCAACACCTGATTGGGTTTGAATACTGCCCTACTACTGGTTTATCTTATTACCACCAGTTTTGATTGCTACATTTCTAAGAAATCATGGCTCTTCTGTCTTTTTGGCATGGCATTTGGTAGCAAAACATGTCGTCATAGTTGCAGAATTCACCCAAAACTGACCCAAAATGTTGGAAGCTGCAGACTGTATTATCCATTTCATTTGTACAAACAGGTGCAACACTATGAATGTCTTCCAAGAGAGATCCACTTTAAAACGTCTACCTGCCTCTATGACGTCTGGCTTTTCACCCTGCGTCCAGTGTTATTTTCTAAAACAACTATAAACAATTTTAATTTCTGTTTTGTGGTAGGACAACACGTCATAAAACCACTTATTTTCTAGTTTTACCCGGCCTTCCAACCCCTTTTAGCAGCACAGGTAACAGAAATGCACGTTTTATAATTATGTTTCTTACCAAAATGCCCCTTGGGAGTTGTAGTTAACAATAAACCCTTCGTTTCTGTGTTCACCAGTTGTACCTTTGACTTTTTATCAAGAACTAGATATTTCCAAACACTGCTGTTTAATTTCTGCTCAGCCAAGTCATGAAATGATCCATCTATAAGGCAGACAGAGAAAATGAACCAGGGGAATCTGTAATAGTCCCTGTCACTGAACTTAGTCTCAATGCCGAAAACCACTTCAACCAGTGCAACATGGTAAGTTAAAAGCACAATATCATCTCTGGCAAAGGAAAAATACAATTGTAATTAGTCCCATAAGAAAATCTCATTTACATATATTATAAAGGCTTCACATGAGCCTGTAGGTATAATGGCTGTTAGTGGGGAGCATTTACTACACGACACCATTTACTACACTACATACTCACTAATTACACTCATTCTCACCAGATTTCATGAACATATATCCTATATAAATATGTGTGCACAGGGGTACATCACAGATGCATTTTACCCCTGTAAGCAGTTATGTAACACAGCAACTTACCTTTAAACCTCCACAAAGAACATGTCAACGGCGTGGAAGGTTCAAGGGCTGAAAGCACCCCTGGGTCCAGTAAATTTTAACATTATTGTAGCCTGAAGAAAACAGGTCAACATGACCTTAGTAACCCTGAATTGTCCACTTGACAGCAGGGCTTATAGTTAATGCAATGGAAAAAGTAGCCACAGTACATAACAATTACACTAAATATAACAGCTTTAAACACTCGCTCCTTTAAACCTGAACTCCATTTAACTGTCACATTGACAGCAGCAGAGAAAGGTTTCTGCAGGGAAGTCAATGACGCACAAGTATGCATGTGACACCCCCCCACCCAGCCACACACAGCTTTTTTGTTTGCCTACATCATTTCTTTTTGGGGAAAAAAACATTAGATTTTCTGCCAGTTCAAGTCAGTCAACTAATTTCACTCTGCTAATAAATATGCAGCCACACAGATTAACCCTCTGAATCTCAGTCTGTCCTCCTCTTCTTCATGTTTTCTCTCCCTTTCCTGTCTGCTCTGGATGAAAGCAGCCTCCCTTCTTCTCCTCCCCTCCTACTCATTTTTATCTCACTTGTTTCATTCCAAACTTCATTTTGATAAAAGAAAACTTCCAAAACAAGCTGTACCAATAACGATTATGCAACACTTATTTGCCAGTTATTTTATGGCTGAGCAATTAAACAAAAAAAATGAAACACCCAGAGCAGTGTCTGTCTGTTTGTGTGAGACTTCACATCACTCCTGTCATCTATACCACCCCATGTCTGCACCGTAAATAAAACTGCAAAACAATTTCACAAAAAATTACAATGCCATGTGTCTACATTGGTAGACTGACACTGTCCAGCTGGTCCAGACAAATTCTCATTAATCAGACAGTGGCTGGTGTTGGTTTAATAAGGAGAGAAGCACTTCTTAATTCATTACTTTTGGGGCAGGAGGGACAAAAAAAGATCTGATGCATCTTATTTTATTTATTATTTTCTTCCGTAACTTGATGAGCAGGAACAGTTAAATGTAGCACTTTTCTTCAAAAAGTATTTTATTTACCGCTTTTATATGCAGTATAGAAATGACGCTGCTGAAATAAAACTCAGAAAGACTGGCTGACACATGATGTGCAGTGTTTTTATTGTTTTTGGAAAAATGAATTTGGAGTACTTGGACAATCCCAATTTATACTGAATCGGAGCCCAAGTATCATGATAGTATCGAATTAGGAGAAGTGAACTGTAGCAGCCCTAAGCATGAACTGCGTTAGCATTAGCTATGTTTTAGTCTGACTCACAGGACGTAGACTGTGGGTATAAGCCTGTCATTGGACAACAATTTCAGTCTGGATTCTCCTTTGCTATCTGCATGTTACCGTTTTCAAAGTCCCTGTTGCTATATGAAATAACGACAACTTCCAAGCTAGCAACCTACACACTGAAAATAGCAAGTTACCCTAACATACTGATGTAAACAAGCTAGCAGCTGTGACATTGCACGTTATGACACTATATGAGTGTACTTTGGTTGATTTAGTTAATCTAGAAATAACATGCATTGACCAATCGATTGGTTGAAGGCTAAGGAGAATTTCAGTGGATTTTCTTTGGTTGACTAAAGCCCTTCCAGCCTGACTGTTTTCATCCATGTCTTGGTCTGATAATGTGCAGCTTTCACAGCCTGTTGATTTAACTGCCTGATGTGGGATACCCAACGCTCTATTAAAACTGAACTCAGGGAAATCCCTGCAGCTCCATCCAGCTTTTCTTCGCTCTGCACACTTAATCTTTTCATCCCCTTCTCCCGCTACCCCCATCAAACAACTTTCCTCCTCTGTCTGTCCTCCATCATCCATCACCGCCTCCTCCTACCATCTTCTGGCTCTGTGTCAGTGGTGGAGTCAAGGCCCATCTGTCCTCCCCTTTCACTGAGCTGTTAGACCATTTCACCACCCTAATTAACTTCCTGTCTTATCAGTTTCGTTGTGTGTGCGTGCATACCGGCCTCTGACGCACGGTGGAAAACTAACACCAGTAATCAGACAAATCCCGGTTAATTTAGTCCAAAGAAATTACTGTTTAAATAAACATTTCAAGACTTTATTCTACAGTTAAACACCAAACTAGGAAGTTTCTTTATGCATGTGCACAAGCATTTTACTAACTTGGAGTGAATCTAATCCCGCTTTTCTGATATGTTTCCTGTGCTTCTCAGTAAAACATACTAGTATCTGCTGAAGAGTGTAATGATATCAAACTTTTCTGGAGTGTGTGTATCACACTCCTTTTTTTTTTAATTTAATGTAACTTCTCTCAGCCAGTGGAGGACAGAGGGTTGTCAGTTTTATTAGTGTCTTTCAGACAAGAAAAAGCTGCGTGCCCTGCTCCTCATTAGAAGCTGATAACACACACATGACGACCTTGGCCTGACAAATGGTAGGAGATCTGTGTGTGTGTGCGTGTGTGTGTCCATAGAGCAGCAGGGGTTAAGGAAAGGCTTTTCAAGTTGTGGAGTCCAAACTATGCCAATGAAAACAGAGTCCGTATTGGAGCCAGGCAGCTGTCTAAAAATACAGACAGAGACACAATATGGAGGATGACTAAAGCATGAATCCTTCGCAGGAAGTTTGACTGAAATGCCTTCGGAAACACCATTCTTCCACTCTTTATCTGCGTCTCTGCGGATCAATCCGTTGCAACAGTGAAACACACCATTAGTGATGAAATCTTTTTCTCTTTTTAATCTCAGTTTCTCAGTTTCTCCGTGAGGGTCAATGTGCGGTTTCGTGTGCTGCACACAAATTATCTCTGACTCCACAACTTCTTCTGCTGAAGCCTAAATTACATAACTTTAGTGTATACAAAGCTAACGGTTTTTGGCATTTTTTAAAATACATTTCACATTTCATAACCATCCTTGTGGAGTGTGTGTGTTTGCCCTGTTATTTTTTAAACACATTTCACACATTTATAACAATTCCAATAACTTTACATGTGGACTGTTTGCACTGCTATTATATTTTTGCACTGTTTTTGCACATTTCACACCTATTACTTTGTTGTATACTTTCTATTGCATCGTCTGCACTGTTTGACACTTTTCACTTTCTATACTATTTATACTTTGCTATGCTTATTTCTGTGCACTGTTCTCACATTAGTTTTATAATTGTTATATTGTTGATATGTAATTCTATTGTGTTTTATTGTATTGTCTTGTTTTTTCCTTATTTAATATCCTCTTTTTTCCTATCCCTGCATATATCTGCTGATGAAAGACTGAAATTTCCCCACAGCGATAAATAAAGAGCTACCTACCTTTAACACACACTCAGTGGCCAGTTTTTTGGTATGCCAGCTGAAATAATGCATTCTAATACAAAAGTCCTGCAATAAATCCTCTCTTCATGAAGGTTATAATGTTAAGTTTATGCCGAAAAGGTTTCACTGAATTGTCGATTTAACTGAATGATCATTTTGTCCACCACATTTATATCAATGAGGGCAGGCTATACAACTTTGTACTGGATTAGACTACATTTGTTTGAACTAGGTGTACCTCATGACCCTTAGACAGAAGATCATCCTGAGCCGTTTTGGCAACATTTCCTCAGGGATGATGTAACCTCTGGTATTAGACTGCACATATTTTTCATTCCTCTTGGAGAAAATGTGTTTGCAGTGACTATAATTTTGATCTCTTTCCAACTGCAAATACGCCCAAGGATTAGTCTGGGTTTTAGACAAATTAATGACTATGATGACTGAATCTTTTGAATAATGACACAGGATAAGCTGTAGGTGTAGAATTAATAGTGCATTGACACATTTTGGCTAAAGCAACATTTTAGACTATTCCATGAGTAATCCATGGCAGACTATTTGTTAAACCTTGCAGCTGCACACTTCGCGTGAATACCTCATTCAAACAACATTTTATGTTGGAGAGACGACAATGATGGCGTGATTGAAACACTGTCATTAGCAAATTGATCGATGTACCAGCTGACAGACTGAACTGTACTGAGGCGGATATACTCCAAAACGGACATGGGCTGCAGACACACGCAGGGTTCTGTTTTGGGTTTCACTCATGTTCATTTTTATAAGAAAAAAAACTGTTCTGAAATGTTAATATTTTGTTCATAGCCACAGGAATCATGTAAAAATCAATGTAATCCATCTACTCACAGCTCCTTCAAAGGCGCTGTCATAGATGTTGTCAGTGCCACACTGAGGGCAGGTAAAGGTGAACCTCTCGCAGTCTTTGTAACGCTCCTCATCGGTCAGCTGGACTGGAGCTCCCAGCATGCCATCTGCCTCCTCTTCCCTCTGGTGTTGCTGTTGAGCCCGGAACTGACCCGGGTCCAGACCTGATACGGACAAAAGACAATTCTGGTTTACATCCCAGATTATTTTATTGTTTATTTTTTATAGCAGTTCAGAATAATTAAAACAACTGTTTACACACATATGGGGAGAGCAGGAAAAACACTTTCCAAACTAAATTTTCATCCATATTGCTTAATCTTATGACCATTAGACAACAATTAAACATTTATTTTGTACTTTTATTAGGCTGTTGTGATATTAGGTATGACAACTTTTCTATGTTTGGCTGCCTCAGCTGTCAACAGACTATAAAACAGGAATTACGACTAATGCTAACACATACATAAAGAGGGATTAGTGCTATCACTCAAAGCAAGCGGTGCCCCACAAATACCTCTTGGCCAGTTTATTTATAAAATAGTCCGTCTATAAACTGCAAATGAGAATTCTGATAAGGCATTTAATCCCAAGTGTGCAAGTTGATGTCAACAACACCAATTAAAAACCTCTCACTTATTTAATTTTAATTACATGCTTTCATTGAGCTTTTTTTTTTAAACTAATTTCTGTAATTTGTCATTTTTCTAATGCATAAGGCAACCTGAAATTCCTCAAGTCATAATTTAACACCAGAATGCCACCCACTCTCAATAAAACTAAAGGCCGCTACTTTGTACTAACAAAACCTGTCATTAACGTACCCAGCCATGTGGCTATGAGCACGCTGTCGATGCCCTCGATGGGGTCACAGATTCGAGACACCACGGGGTGGATCTGCTGGGCGAGGTAGTACTGAGTGTCCAGACTGAGACCCTCCTGCTTCTGGAGCTGCTCCATAGCGTAGGCTCTCTGGCTGGCTGCCAGCGTGGAGCCATCCTGAGGGGAGAAAGAAGACAAACAGTCATGTGTGAGGTAGACTGTATTTTAAACAGAGGGCTGACCTGAAAACTTCTTGCCATTGTAATCAATGTAAAATGAAATGTAATTCTAAAACCCTTCAAATAACTGGTGGTACTGTGTCTAAAAAGATGATATTTATACTTCTCTCATAGACAATCACCTTGCAGATGATGTAAGAGACTGTATCTCCAGCTTTGACCCGGCGACCGCCCTGGGAGTTGATCCATAGAGCCACATGGACATGAGGGAGACTCTTCTTATCCGGATAGTCCTGAGGATCTTTAGTCAGTGCCTGGAGGAAAGAGAAGAAAGGTAATAATGAACAGACAGGTAATAGCAAATAGCATAAACCAGTTAAAAACAAACACACCAAATATTTGCATGATCACCTTGCCAATAAACTGTCCACATACGTCCTCACCTTGTGTATCTCAAACAGGTTGAGCGGTATGTCTCCAGCTGCTACTTTCTCTCCCACCTCCACCAGGTGTTTTTGGATGTTCTCCACAATGACGTCGCGATTCTGGTCTGACAAGATTTGACCGATCACATAACTGCAAGGGCAGAGGAAAGAAGTGCTTTAAATGTATACATTCTGAAAGGTATATGTGGGCAAAAAAAATATATCTTTCAGTCACAGCTCTGTCTGGTTTATCTGACGCACTTGCCACATTCCTTGGCCAGGTCACACCAATCTCTGCGGACGATGTCCAAGCCCTTAAGCTCTTGCTTGACACTGTGTCGTCCCTCGCCGTGGTTCTCCACCACCAGGGCAGCGTACTTCTTCTTCTTCAGCAGTAAAAGTGATTTAAATACACCGTCGATGTCGATCTCCAGCAGCTTGTAGAGCTTGTTTACTTCTGCCTTCACCTGAGAATAATAAACACACGTATGCATTAAACGAAAATGTCAAATATTGAAATAATTGCAGAAAATGAATATAAAACTTCTCTGCTTCACACCTTATTGCCAAGTTTGAAGACCTCCTCCAGAGACCTGCTGTTCGTGTTGATCATAATGGAGTCGGTATCACCGTAGATGACTTCCAGATTCATCTGAGTCACATGAGAGACACAAAGAAAAAGCAATTATTATCTTTGAATTATGGATGGACAATAAAGAAAATTTAACTCTCTACTTAACAAATTGTCTGAATTCAATTCACCTGAAAGCATCAACCAATCACATCCAACTAGAAGTTCAACAGATCAGTGAGCCCACAGTTCAATTCTATTAAATATTTCATAGGATTGGATGATTACTGTATAGTGTGAATATTACATATGCTGCACACTAATTATATGTAGTATACATATATAACACTATAAAAATATATGATGTATATTATACTTGTATAATATCTATACACTTACATACAGTTCACACATGGCTGCCTTTTCTTTTTTTTCTTGCCTTTTCCTCCCCCAGGCATAAATAAAGTCTTGTCTAAAATAAGTTGGGTTTTTTTTATTTGCCATAATAAGGACATTTTAGGTCACATCCTCCAGCCTTACTCCACATGTATTTCAATCTATTACATTTTGTTTAACAAGTATTTAGTTGCCCTTATCATTTAATAAAGTACAAATATAGTCAAAGACCCACCTTCTGAACCATGTCTTTGGTGTGCATCAGAATCTGAAGGAGAGAGAGAAGAAACAACAGTATGAATGAGAACTGACACAACCAACAGAAACCAATACAACACATACAGCATTTCATCAGAGTAAACAAACATATCAGCCAGGAACAAACAATGATTAAACATTAGGTTTCTATGTTATTTATTCTGTGTGCGTGTGTGTGTGTGTGAATTTGTGTGGACACGGGAGCAGAGCAGGTGACTTGCTTTTAAATGGGGGATAATTGGCTAAGAGGGCAATTATGAGAGCGTGCTGTGACAGGCGTCTTTTCAACCCACACACATCCCAGCCGGCAACACACACACACACACACACACACACACACACACACACACACAGCATTACACGCACACACACACCTTAATGACTCGTAATGGCCTTTATCACCCGCAGAGTGAGTGACGGACAAATAAGAGAATTCTGTTAACGCAAGTTGTCCACTGTGTGTGTGCGTGTGTGTGTGTGTGTGTGTCTGTGTGTGTGTGAGAGAGAGATCTGAGCAGCAGAGGGATCCCAACAGGTGGGGGCCCAGAGGAGGGGAGGGCAGGGGGGCCTCCGGGTGGCTAATCTGGGGGGGTCGGAGGGACGGAACGCAGTGTGACCTGTCACCAGCAATCTGCTCCTCAATCAACCGCAGCCGCATATATACACACCCCGACTCACACTGTGCTCCGTGTGGGGACAAGGACGTGGCTATTTCAGAGTGTGAGGAAGGGGCGGGGTCGGGCTGCAGCAGGACGGAGAGATGGAGGCAAGGGGGTGGGGGGGGTGTTCCACTCCCTGAAACTAGAGTGGGACTTAAGCATGCTTTATGGGCTGCTACATACCACTGTATGACGGGGGGAGTTGGAGTCATTCACAGAACAGCCTCCTCCATTAGGGACTGCAGTCAAGGTCAAGGTCTCACCACAATCACACACACACACACATCTTGGCCTGTGAACATACGCACCAAATTGTGCTGCTAAGCTTTCATGCAGACAAAATGACGAGCTTGTCTCCTGATAGGCTTTGACTGACTGTACACGCTGATACATCTTCAGACCACTGGCCATGATTCTTGACTGTAAGTGTAATCATTTGTGAGATACTTTCAATATTTCCAAAAGAGAAAAATATGCATTTTCTGTGTCTTCAAGTCATGAATGAAAATGAAAATCTTTCTGCTGGGTTAAAATGTGTAAAGCAGGTCATTTAACACAGTGCTTCTCAACCCTATTGGTGTCAAGGATGAAACTGATACACATCAAGCTGCTAACCTGTTTTTGATAAGATATAGTCTCAGGGATCCCTGTCTGATAAGATTTAATTCTTCTATAACTGTCTATCCTGTAGACTGAAAGATATTACATTAAAGAGTGTGTAACCTATGAATAGAATAGTCATTCTTATACATTATCACTAATGATTGACTGTGAAATAATCAATTAATATATTCCCCATTTTTCCTGACTCCCTGTTTAAGAGCCGCTGATTTAAGATACAAAAAGTAGCTAAAGAAATTATCATTTTTGAAAGATATTAAATGAAACCTAAGGACTGAGCCAAAAGTAGACATGTGCTCATTCAGTTACAAACAAGGTTAAATTTATTGGCTAAATATCCATCCACACATTTTTAACCATGAACTGTATCAAATGCTACTAGTAAGAATGGCAGAAGTCTCAAGTAAAGCAAGACACAAACACAAAGGTTTAGTTAGAACAGGTTTGGGTTTTTGGTCAAAATCCTGAAATTGTGGGCAAAATAGCTGAGCATATATGAATCATTAGAAACAAAACATGAAGCATCTGAGCACTTTTGTACCTGGTATACCTTAACAATCACAAGTCCCTGCGGCAAATATAGAGGTTGTTCTGAGCCATTTTATCTGCATTAAGCACAAAATATAGCTGGGTGCATAAAGTCTTCTTCCATCGCTATCTGTATTAATTATACTGCAGATCATAATATAGTAACATGTCTGGAAATTTAAATTCCACTCAATTGAGAAGTCATTTATGGATAAATAAGCAGACAAGAGTGTCTATTTTTAGCTAATCCAGCAAATTAAATACCTGACAAATCAGGGTACCTCATCATATTGATGTGAAAAATCCTGTAAATCAATTATTGCCACATAGTGGTCCTGCTCAGTGATTTGGAATATTTACCAAAAAACTTAATAAACCCTGACTGTGTTCAGAGAGACAACAGCACTGTGTGGAAAAACCCAAACAATCCTTTCATTCATTTGAATGGGACCACCGTGTTGGCTGCCCTGCAGTAGTCCCATATAAATGAGTGAGAGGGCTCCAGCAAAAAGTTGCTTTTCGCTTAGATTACTGTTCAACATAAATGCTGTTTTTACCATTTACCTCATGATCACGGCAATAAAAAAATAAAAAATAAATATTTGTGCTGTGAGAATTTTCCAGATTCTGTGTTTTGGCTTGTTATTTTGCTGCAAGCCTTTTTTCAGACTGAGCACCTGCTAATACAAATACTAAACAGTGATCTCTTAATGTACAAACTTCTATCACAGTTGATTCCTAAACTTTAAGTGAGGAACCAAAATGAGTTGCAGAACTTTGGGCCACCAAATGGCAGACTAAAATGCATATCGCATTTCCTCAAATAGTGACAGGCAGCATGAAATGAGAAGCAGAAAGCAGCTTTCAGCACTGACATTCAACACATGAGGCAAGAACTTTAAAAAACAGTTGCAAAATCCAGCCGTGGTCAAGAAATCTAACAGCCAACTCCCCAATGGTTAAAAGTATAAACTAGCAAAAAAAAAAAAAAAAAAGAAATGCTAATTAGGCTATAAACATAAATAACCATGTTCTGAACAGAACATGACGCAAACACTGACAAGTAGTAACATTTGCATTTTGAAGCACAAAAACAAACTTAACAGACTACTCAGTCCAGGCATGATGGGAAATGTGGGCCGTCACCATTACATTTTAGTACATTTATAATTAAATAAATACTTTTTATATACATTTTTCAGTCATGGTTATTATGTTCTTTATCAGTTTATATAATGTTATGACATTCATGATATCTTCATAAGTTGGGGTCCAGGGGAGTCAGTAAATTTCTCTTGGGTTTCAAGCTGGGAGCCCCTGCTCTATCACATATGTCATGGCGAATATCAACAATTCAAATCTATCCTTCATTATAAGCTGTGGGCTCTCTGGAAGGACTGGGAGAGGCGAGAAACAGAAGCAGAGTCTGGAATGATCAGAGAATAGACAGAAGGAAAGGGCAGAGAAGTGATGAATAGAGAGATGTGGGAAAGACAGAGCAAAGTGAGGCAAGGGGGGGGGGGGGGCGAGCGAGGCGAGAACGTGTTGATGTAATTGATGTGCGGACTCATTTAGACAGGTTTTCCATATGCTGTCAGTTCCCGCAGGACAGACTGCTGTATGGAATGAACCGTGTGAAAGACAAGTCGTTTGACCATGATGCAATGTGAGTGTGTGTGTGGGTGCTCATCTTTAAACACATACCAGCACACACATAATATATGGACCAATGCAAACATACAGCCCCAGGGGGTAAAAAGAGTCTGTACGTCTTTCCTCTGATGA
This sequence comes from Lutjanus erythropterus, assembly GCF_056507025.1. Taxonomy (NCBI): domain Eukaryota; kingdom Metazoa; phylum Chordata; class Actinopteri; order Lutjaniformes; family Lutjanidae; genus Lutjanus; species Lutjanus erythropterus. The sequence goes on from NC_139337.1 coordinate 15,862,205, forward strand.
CTACACCAGTCACCACCGTGCATGCCACTCATACTGGGGCAAACAACTGAAAAAGCTCGACTCGCTTGGACTCGAATTAACCCCAATTCCAAAAAAGTTTGGAAACTGTACAAGGTAAAAGCAAGGAGAATGCAAGGATTTGCCAATCCTTTTCGACTTCTACACAGTTGAATACAGTACAAAAACAAAATATTTAATATTCAAACTGATAAACTTTGTTGTTTTTTGCCTGCAACATGTTCCAAAAAAGATGGGGCAGTGGCAAAAAAAAGACAGTAAGGTGGAAAAATATGCTGTGGTCCGATGTGTCCACATTTCAGACCGTTTTTGGAAATCATAGACGTTGTGCCCTCCAGGCCAAAGAGGAAAAGGACAAATCCACATTGTTACCAGTGAAAATGTTCAAAAATCAGCATCTGTGATGTTATTGGGACATGGTAGTGCCATGGCACAGGAAACCTGAACATCTGTGAAGGTCTCAATGCTGCTGAAATGTACATGCAGGTTTTGGAGCAATATATGCTGCCATCTAGACAACGTCTTTTTCAGAGATGTCCCTGCTTGTCTCAGCTAGGCAGCGCCAAGACACAATCTGCATGTGTGACAACAGTGTGGCTTCGTATAAAAAGAGTAGTAGGCCAGTAGGCCAATATCTTTAAGTTGTCCACATTTGACATTTTTCTATTCCCGCAAGGTGTGGTTAGACAATCTTCCCAGGTCCAATTTTAACAGTTTGGTATCTACAACAAGTCAAGGTAAATATCTTATTTGCTCTATCTTCTACTCAGTAAATTTATAAAATCTGTTAAAATCTTCCAATTACCATTTCCTTCTCTTTCTCACACCGTAAAACATCACTCAATATTCTTATGCTCCTGCCTCTTTCACTGCTCAGCTCCAAGGTGTTAATACAGTGTAATTAGACTGGACACTAATTGAGCAGCTCACTGACAAGCACTCCCGCAGAGTGAAGGATCAGGACCGAAGATTTCTGGGTTGAAAAGACTGATTTTTTTCTTTCTTACACTCGTCATCCCTATCCCACCTCATCCTTCCTTTTCAGGCCACAATACAGGGGAGGGCTCGGGTGTCAGTTTTGCAGTCTTTGGGGGCCGTGAGAGGTCAAGGAGGCTCAGAAGTCAATCAAGAACAATCAACCAGTATGAAGTTTGCAGTGAGCACTCAACCACACACTAAACTCACGCAAAACAAGCCTACCATTAACTTGGCTAGGGCTGGAAATAAAAAGTTGAATTTAACCACTTTCTTTATCAAGGCACACAGTTAATAGACTTAAAAAAAAACACCTTTCATACCGATGACCGCACTTTCTCACTGATCATAAAATCCTGTAGCTGCAAAACACTGCAAAAAGAATCACACCAACCTAAATGAACCAAAACCAAACAGTTGACCCCCCCCCTGCCAGAGTTTGTTTCACAGGTTAGGTACTTATATTCAAAATGTACAGTGTGCCCACTAAATTATAAAACTTGTCAGAATTGCTGTTCCACTAAATTTAAAAGACATTTTCGATGAACCGGAAACTTGAAGCAGGTGGCAGCTTCAGAATTTTTCGAACATGCGGGTGCTGTGGAGAATTCTTGTGTTCCTGCAGTATTTCAACACAGCTTACAGGTGACATTTTCCCTCCGTACTCCCCATTTTTTAAAACATAATGTACCCAACAATCTGCCTCGAGACTTGAGGGTGCAGACTTCAGGGCACCTGACCCTGCCAATGTTGCTAAAAGATGTAGTTGGGTTAAGTGGTGCTGCTGTAGTCTGTAACACTCAAAGCTGCCATGAAGTGACCGAGGGAGACAACTGCAGGAGCACAGGTCCATGATGAAAAACAAGTGTTGTCCAGTCGACCAGTGCAGACGAATAAACCAAAATCAAGATTTTCAGAACAAATATTAAGTTGCAACACCTTTTAAAACACAGTCCTGATATCTGACAGTAAAAGCTGCACTAGCCCACAGCTTATAATCCCTTTTAATTTTGTGCTTTTAACCATGTCTCATGTCTTTGCATGTGCACCTGTGTGTCTGTGCATGAGCCGTACCCATTAGCAGTGCGTTATTGCACCCTGTCATGCTAATTGATGAGTGGTTCAGCCTTGTTGTGATATCCGCCTTTTCCCCAGCTGTTGCTCAGCTATTTGTTGGCCTTATCTATTAGGGATTTATGTGTCTTGTTATCATGTCGCTCGCATGTATTCTTCATTTCAATCCACCTCCCTCCGCCTCCTCATCAAAATATCTTTTGTCTCTTGCCAGGCTGTCATTTTAAATAAGAATATAACTGGCCTTCATTGGTTGAGTGACAAACAGTTTATAAATTGTATTATCTTTATTGCTTCCTTTTACAAAAAAATGATAAGTAGACAAATGAGCAAGTTAGTAATTCAAGTCCCACCTTCAATCTCCCATTCTGAACCCCACTCCACACACACACAGTCACACATATACCATACACCCCTGTGCTGATCAGTGGATCAGAAGCAGCATGTTAAACCTCAGTGCCGCAGAGGGCCCTTGTAAAAAGAGCCTGGGGCACCACTGACGATTGTTTTGAAAAGCACTCAGCTGAAAAGCATTTTGGGATGACAGTCGGCCGACTGAAATAGCACCTGTGGAGGAACACACCACTGTCAGAGCTGGGGGGGGCGTTGTACCCACAACACGTACACAAGGTGCATGAGTATGCATGCACATACACACACAGGAACACAAAGACCCCCTCTTTCACTAACACCATCTCACACACAAAGATGCATAAAAGATTTATAGTTTCTCCTCTGTGAGTGTGAGCTCTCATGTGCACACACCTCCACACACACCCACAGGGAATGAAAATCCTTCTTTCACTAAAATGATTTCACTTGCCTGTAAGAATGCATGAGTGAAAAAAAAACACACACACACATTCACACACCTGTCCTGGCAGATGCCATAGCTGTGTTCTCATGTCTGCTGCTGGGAGGGTCAATCTCTTGTAAAGCTGTGTCTGATTTAATACAACCGGCTGAGATCACAAACGCCGGCATTCGTCGAAAATAACTCGACAATGACAACAATCCTCCCGCTGTCTGGTCAATTAAAAATATGGTGCTGTAATAGCTGGAAAGGACACATCCTGATGTGTCACTTCACCCCCAGCACAGTCAAAGTAGTCACCAATGAATTCTTAAAATGTTGTCAGGCAAATAAATAATGTATGTGTAGGTAGTCATAAAAAGCTCATTAAAATGTGATATTTGGGATAGCAGAAAGATGAAATGACCATCAGTCAGCGTCAATCTCACACACTGAGTCAGATCTAATTTTTGTAAACATATTTTTAACTGAACTTTAAAGCATCTATCATCAACATTTTTATAATAATGTCATTGTAATGACAATGTGAAAGGCGCTTGTTGTATTGAACCTTGAGAGAATTATCACCCGAATCTGCAGCTCTGATTAGCTGTACAAAGCTTCATCGTGAGTTTCGGCTCATTGTTAATCTGTCCAGCCAAAAAGTTACTGTTTTGGTTCTTTGGTAGGGAAAAAAAACGTAGGGCTACCCCCGAATAAAGATTTCCATCAACCAGGTGCTGTCAATTTAAGCCAGTTTAAGCCAGTGGTCAACTAGTCGTTGCATGTTTTAATTATTTAAATGTATATTTCTGGGCCCTGAAGCAAGCTGCCTGCTAAATGCTTATCGCAAAAAGGGCAATGATTCTGGATGTGTCAGAACAAGAAGCTAGGAGACTAAGCATTTAGTTAAATTATTTGGACACATTATAACATCACACAACTCTTGCTGTTTAAAACATAGGAAAAGATAACTTCCAAGTTTACAAAAACAAATACTCATGGACTTGTCAACACTATGGATGATGTGGACTTACAAATTAAGCCGTTATCTTACAAACTCGCTCCTCGACTACGTCACACATCTTGAACCTGCCTGAACCCACCGTGTCTTCATCGTCCCCGCTATAAATGTTAAATCCCCTCAGGTGCTGTATTTCCTGTCAACAGCCCCACCATTGATCTTGGACGTCGTATCCCATGAAACTTTTCACTGAGCTGACTTGATAATGGAAGCTACGGCAAAGTTAGCAGCAGTGCGTTGGAAAAAAGGTCCACATTGCAACAATCATCCTGAATGGCATGGTGCAGCTCGTGGCCGACGAAGACTCTTCTCATGTTCTCTCAGCCAACGAAATATAATTGTAAGTGATGTGGTTACAGTTAGGGGTATATACTGGTAATACTCTATCTCTTAGCTCTGTGACCAGTCAATAAGACAATGACCACTGACTCTTTTCTATTAGACTGTTACATGAAAGGATAAATGCCTGGACTGTCTAGACATTTTTTCTATCAATTAGTCATTTATTCAAAAAGGGTATTAAATTAAAAAAAATGATAGCAGCTCTTCATTCAAGGGTCAAAATCAGGTTTTTAAATTTTATGCATTTCCTTTGACAAAGAGTTAAACTTTCAATAATCGATTTCCATTAGTAAGATACAAAATGCGCAGCACATTAGTTACGTGGAACTTAGATTAATAAAGAACAATTTAATAGAACAATGAGGCTCTCACTCGAAACAGTTGCTCTCGTCTTGCAAAACAAAACAAAGTCCAATGATACAGAAAACATACACTGTCAGTTAATCCATTTTTAATCGGGTCAAGTCAGTGATAACCCACATCCCTTGTAAAGATTATTCAGAAACTGGTATCTACAGCTACACGATGCCTTCATCATCCCTGCAATGTAGTAAGTGCAATTAGAGGATCAAGTTCATTAGGTCAAGAAATTTTAAGGTTTTAATAGAAGTGAACATATGTATCACCTCTTTGCCAAGTCAGCTCAAACCATGTACTAATTATCCTCTCATTTACAGCTCTTTCAGTAGCCCTGATAAAGACACCATATGTCACATCTATCAATAATAAATTATAATCCCTGCCATTAGCCACATCTCACATGGCCTCATTAGTAGGTGTTACTAAAGTCGCAGTTTAGACGCTGAAACCTGTCCACTGTCAGCCCTCACAGACAAGCTAATGTAGCCAAAATAGCAGCGCCGCTCCCATGTGACTATTTGTTAAGTCCACTCCTATCAGGAGTAAAGCCAGCTCTTTAAGAGGACTACGGGACCATGGAAACATGCAGCCCTCATTTCCCCAGACATCACACATGTGCTGACACACACACGCACATCAGTGTAGGCAGGCTTATGTATTCTTATGTCTAATTCGGGGAAATGTAAAAACGACCCCCGCGATTCTGAGACAGCGGTGGCCACTGAGACCCTGAATGAAAGAAATGGGGGCAACAATATTTACTCGCACATCGTCTCAGCCTCACAGACGCGCACGGACGAGACATGATAGGGTGGTTTAGGTATTCCTGTGTCTAATTCTGGGAAATGATTTGTGATTCTCGAGACAAGAGGAATGATACAGAACCTGTACGAGGAACACCAGGGGCAACAATATTTACTTAGACTTCATTACAAGCACACGCACCCTCACACACAAGCGCACACGGAGGTTTAACCTAAACCAAACTTTGACCTCTCCACACCCTCGGCTCTGTTACCCAAGCCCGCTTCTATCCTTCACTCCACATGCCATCCAATAATGTCAACTACGAGCTCCTGTCAGGCTGTTTTTAAACACAAGGACAGAGACTCAATTACAGCAGAATGGCTCTCAGGAGTCGTCCTCCGTCCTGAGACACATACACACACACACCTGCTAATGGTTGTCAGATTTGCTAGCAAAAGGGTCAAAAGGTCAAACCAATCTGCGTTCCACAACAATCAGCGGCTTCCACCGGCCTCTGTTGTTAACATCACTCGATTAGGAGGGCGTACACACACTAACACACACTTACAGTTTGTCTTCAGACACAAGAGAAGGTTTACAAGCCTCCTAAAAAAAACATGTCATAAACGTGGCAAAATATCAGACTCATTCTGTGTTCTTACTTACATTTAAAGACGCTAAAGAGAAAGATGAACAACACTACAGAGCAACTCCAACGCAGGTTTTGTGATGCCCTTGACTGTTAACAGACACTTCTCCATTTGCTATGATTGGCAACATTAACACCAGCAGAGGAAATTAACACCAACAACCGACCAAATGCTGTGCAGTTCTCCCTGCAACTGATCTCTGATCTCCAGAAGCACCTGCAGAAAATCGTCCTTTCAGACAGTACAGCACGGTCCAACAAATGGTCAAACTTAAGAGGGGGTTGGATGAAAATAAATCCTTTGTATTGGAATAAAACTAATTTAACAGTTTTTGGTAACCAAGAGAAAGGCTGACGGAGTTGATATTAAAAAAGTATTTGAAGCTCAATTTTTGGCAGTTACAACAAACTCACTCATATAGTATACAGAGTTTTAAAATATTTAAAATAAGGACACTTTTCTGCACTTAAAATTCTGTACTATTCACTTTTCTGTCATATTTGAGATACTACACAGAGGTGTACGGTAACACATATGACAAATTATAAACCTTTGTATTGCAGAAAAGAACAATAAGGACTTATTAATAAGGTGATTGGAAGAGAACATACCAACAGACCAGGGATGTTAATCGCCCCTAAGAATTTAACTGATTAAAAAATTAATTACTGTATGGATAAGGACATATGGCTGAAGTAAAACTATGGAATTCTCTGGACAATGCTTAAAAGTGCTGTTCAAATATTATTCATTAAATAATATTTATGTTGATGATTGTCACCATTAGTATTTCTAGGTGGCTGTACTTCACTGTGCATTGTTGAAATTTTATGTGGTATGTGAGGAGGAAAGAAGGCCATCTGTATGTTATGTAATTATTAACAAAAGGGCAGGAAATATAATAATTATCTTTTCCAGCTCCTTTTTCAGTCATGGACTGTGTATCAGCAGTTTGTGTTAGACTGTATTATCCTTTTTTTTAGTAGTATTGGAAAATACACACTGAAACAGGCAAAATATACTAAACTTGTAAGTTTAAGGCTCTCCATTAATTCTCAGTTGAAGTCAGGGATCCTCCAGCCAGTGGTTGGCAGACAATAAAACTCTTCCTGGCATGACAAATGCATTTATCAGCCTATTATAACCACATGCGTGCACTGTAAGTTGTCTGAGCTTCGTATATCTGTTTCTCTGCACCCAACTGTTCTTTGGCGAACATACAAAAGAACCCAAAATAACGCTGAGGGGTTGAGGGGGACATCAATCTGTGGCTGTGTAATCCTAAACCTTCACCTTCCTCTTAATACCCATCATCCCCCCCTTTAATACCCACACATACCAGGACAGAGTAGGGCCACAACAAATGGTCCCCCCGACAAAGGGCAGAGTTCGGCCAGTAGCACTTGTGCGTGCACACGCTTCGACACATGTACATCAACACATACATGCGGACGCAGATAGAGGCAAGACATACTCAAGGAACAGATACAAGAGTGAGGAGGGGAGCTAAGTGGGGGCTTTTCCCTTTTAACTTGGCAAGTCTGATCAGAAGAGCCACCGCCAAGGGACTGTCAACCCCCTCATCTGAACCCCAGCCCTGCGGCAGAGAAACCACTGTGGCCCCCGGCCTGACCCGTCCTGCCACAAGGGGGGTTTAGGCCTCAATTTAAAACGAGAGTGAGAGAAAGATGAGAGCTAAGCCAATCAATAAATACACAGAACACATGCACATTCACCCGTCCAAACGGATGAAGGGAGAGTGCTGAGGGGCGGGAGGGGGGGATTTACACTGCTGATCGAGTAGTGGTCGGTGTACGTGTTACAATTACAAAAATAAAAAGCCTCCTAAATCATGATATGAAAGTAGAGTGCAAATGTGACGATTAAAATGGGGGCGGGGGTGCAAACGGCAATACCCACAAATACACTAGAAACCCCGCTATAAATGCCAGCTGGCCCTTTCTGGCTCGCTGCAGTCGGAAACTACCAAGAACTACTTGGCTTACGGTTAGTTAACTTTAGGGCTCCGTACAAATTCAATAAAGCTGCTTCATTTTGTTTAAACTGTTGCCTGCACCAGAGTGTCAGAGTGTGACGGCCAATATGCTGGGAACACAGCCTGTGGTTTTAAAGAAGCTGGCTTCATTCTGACAGAGTCAGTCCAGCTGATGAAAAAATGAGCAGGGTTTGGACGCTAACTCATGAGTAATAACAGAAATTTCACATTTACATGCACTAATATGACTCCCTGTAATGTAAAAACATTTTTAAAGCAGTTTTAAAGGTGCAATAGGCAAGACTCTGCAGAAATTAAATGTATTTATCAGTTTCTATTGCCAAAGTGGAAACAGATTGTAACTGAACTTTAATGCATATCAGACCTTAACCAATTTTCTCAATTGCTTATAAAAGTAGCATGATTTCTATGCGAAGGACTCAGGATGAGTTTCTGGGAAAATTTGAAGGAAATGACGTTTAGTGTGCAACACTAGCTAACCTTACATTTGAAATGGAGTTGAAATGAAGACCACTAAATCACGACCAGAGTCCAAAGTTAAAGCTAATATTACTGCAAAGCACATGAAATGTATTGTGATATAGTGGCTTTAGCTGGCTAATGTTAGCTAATGTTAGCTTGCTTTCTGATGCGGCTGAATTTGCTATTTGAGTGGATAGGATAGTTAGCTTGCTTGCAAATTACCTCAACAGCTAACGTGGTCTATGATAATAACTTGTGTATTAAAATAAACTGTTGATTTTAGCCAACAATAAATGATGTACAACACAACAGTACAAATCAAAGATGTAAGCTAACTAAGAGTTGCTTTCTAGTAGCCAAGAGCAATGCAAGGCAGGGGCTGCCAACTAGCTAAGTGTAACCTAAACTACGCTGGGTTTGGCTGGCTAGATATGGCTTGCCTCAGAAGCGTGGGTCTGGCATTAAATTGCTTTGTGGCGTTGGTTAATTGGGTGATTTGCAAATGGAAAGCTAGTTAGTAACACGGAGCCTATTCTCCAAATAAAATACAGCCACATTACACATATTAATGTTATTCTAAATATGACTGTAATTTATTTTCCAGCATTCAGCGTTCGGCTATGTGTATGTCATGTCACTGTTTTGGCTGCTGCCTGTTTGTGCCTACAGAGTGCAAGTGACAGGATGAATGATAGAAAACGATAGATGAATGATGAACGATAGATGATAGAAAACAGTAGTGGGTAACAAAAATTGTTTAATTGAAATATTGTAAAACACAATATCGAACAAATAAATGCCCAAATAGTAACAGAGCAATAAAGAATACTATATTACCCTCAAAAACATTATTTATGGTATGTTATTTTGAGTGGGACTCCCTGGTTATGTTGATGTCGTGCTCTCCCTAAACACACAACCTGCAGTATAAATAGATGTGTGTCCATGATCATGGATACAAAGTAAACAAAACACTAAGATTGTGCAAAAGGGGATCTGCTATCTCAGCGAGTTGACGTCCATGCTGTGTACTCAGCACATTGTGGGTTCAGATTGGACTGATGACCTTTTTCATGCACGTCTCTCCAATCCGTCATATTACTCCCCACTGTATGCAATGTACTAATGCAGTTAAGTCCTAATTAAATACAATCCAATTCGTTTATGGCCCCTTCCTCACCCTGGGTAACTTCAGAAGGCTGAGAAAACGCTGGAGGCAAAGAAGGCTATCAGCAGGTTTTAAGAGTAGCTTTAAATAATTTAAAGCCATTTAAATGTAAATAAATCAATGTCAGACTATATGTCAACACTGTAATTATTATTTCTAAACAGAGGCTGATAGATAAACATATACTGGCCTTTTAGTCTTAGTATGAGCTTTAAGATTTGGCATTTAGTTTCCAAAATAGTCAAAGTGATTGCCTGAATTTGTATCAGATATGACAGATAAGAGACATTCCTTCAAAGTCTCCCCTCTACCTCTCAACACTGGTCTTTGATTTTTTTTCCCCTGGGCTCTGGTAAAACAGCTTTTTACATGTCTATAGTCTTTACTTCTGGGACAACCATTGAGAAGACCTACAAGCATCAGTATTGAGCTGGACAGGTTCTCACAAATCCTTCAAATGTGTGTTTTCATCCCATATTTACGCTGCAAAGTCAGTCACAGCTCAGCAAGCCAATACCTGACTCTGCACGTATTATTTAACTTTTTTTTAGTTTAAACTATTTCATTCTGCATTCAGTTTCTATAAGTTACTGTGCTGTGTAGATTACTGCAAAGAAACATGGTCCAGGCACCCTGGAAGCTCAGCTGGCAAAGCATGCACCCCACGTGCTAACGCTAGAAGTCCAATTTCCACCTGTGTCCCTTTGCTGCATGTCATTCCCCAACTCTCTCTCCCTCTTTCTTGTCCTACCTTCAGCTATCCTGTCTAAATAAATGCATAACAGGTCCAAAAAAATATTAAAAAAGAAAAAAATACAAAAGAAAAGCAGTTTGTATGTATTTCAATGTATATGCAAAATGTAGATTTATGTTTATTTATGACAGTTCACATTAATTGACATGAGCACTTGGGTCATCGTATAAATGTGCCAAATTTCTTTATTTTACACTCCAATGTGACATACAAACTAAATGTCACTTAACATAAGCATATAGCATAAAGCATATTCTTCAAGTAGTAAAAGTAGGGCAGAATAATCCCATCAGTTAAAAACTGTGGATCTAAATAGGTTAAGTTTTTTTTATTACCCATTTGATTTTCATCAGCGACGGCAATCTGTGTAGCTGTGCATCCTACAGCTCTGTGGAAGAACACTTTTGGATAATTGTATGTGGTGTGTTAAACCAGTACTGCAAGTAAAGAAACAGCAAGAGTAATTAAGGTAAACATTTTAGATCCAAACTTCTACAAAACACGGGTTATGCAACAAGAGCTGTTTGGAGAAAAATTTGAAAGCTATTTTGTGTTCAAGTTTTAAAAAGACTACTTAAACAAGTCGTGGTGGGTGAGTCCTCAGACCTAGGGGTGAGTGAGAAATGACAAAATTTCATTCTAGGCTAATTTATTTAAGGCTCCAACCCATTAAGATTGCATACTTGAATTAAGCGTCATAAATATTAAGTTTACCGCTCCTGCACACAACTTGGAAAGTGCAGCACTGTCACCATTTCAGACCGCAGACCCGTAGCCAACTTCTTAGCTGGAAAGCAGTGACGCTTCCTTTATAGAAACAAAGCGAGAGCGAGGTAAAATGCAATGAACCCATTCACTTCTGGCTGTTGACAAAGATACAAGCAGTAAGTCTGGAGGGAGAGAAACTCCCACCTGTCCCAGCGAATCAAATGTGCACCTTTTACAATGTAGCTCTGTCAGCCGAACAACAAGCCTGACTGGAGGCACAAACGGACTGACAAAATAACACACATACACACACTGTGAGTTACTGCCCTGCCCTCTATTAGGGAGCACAATGAGTGTGTAAGGGGATCTTAATGAAGGACTCCCCTGAGGCAAAGCTCGACGCCTCTGCTGAGGATGTGTACTGTTAGAGCTCATTAAATGAACATGAGTACTACCACCGACATGGTGGGAGAGAGTGTGTGTGTGGTGTTCAGTTACAATACCAGATTTAGCCCTTTATGTCATGCAGTACGCACGCCTCTTTATTGAGCGTGCACGCCCATGTTGTTGCATTTGTGTGTGTTGAAAGAGTACAATCAAACTTTACATGGAGGGAGCGTGAGCGCCATGTCTGCTCCTGTGGCATTTTGTTACTGGAAAATACTCACATAGAGCTATTGATATCACAGACACTACAACAGGTCTCTTATTCTGACAAAACGAACTTGAAGGAATAATCATATTTAGAACAGAAAAGGGCATGGGGTGACGGAGAAGGAGAATTTTGTGGAGAGAAAAGATGACAAATGTGCGACAGGAGAAAACCAAAAAAGAAACAGTATATTAAGAAAAAGTCAGAAAGAAAATGGATCAGTGGTAGAAGAGGTGCACGATGTGGAAAATGATGCAGCAGTGCCCTCTTGTGGATGAAAACAGAAGTATTATAACGCCTATTCTACACTCCTGTTGGCTCTTTGATAACTCCAAAGACCAGAATCTAAATCGAAAAAGGACTGCAGGCCATCCACATTATTTGATCAATAATCAATGTTGTGTTTTGTGTCTTTGAATGCTTCACTTCAGTTTAACCATAAGCATCTTCTGTATTAGAGATCCGAGGTACAACAGCTAAACTTTTAACAGCTACAGATGTGTTTTATGTACAGCTTGTGGGTGTGACTCACCTCTCTACCCTTGTGTGTGACGAGGGCAGCGAGCGGCTTGGCGTAGAAGCGGCTGTAGCTGAATCCCAGGCAGCCATACATACTGTTAGCGGTCAGCTTCAGAGCCTTCTGACGAATGTCGTACTGACGGAAACACAGACTCAAATTAGTACAAACAGATTCTGAATTCTTATTTTCCTAAAAACTCTCAGATATAAAGATTTGATTTGTTAGAAGCTGTTTTAATGGTAAATACAAATGGTTGACAACGTGAGGCGATTAATTATATATTATATACATTATCATGTTTAATATCACTGCCGGTGTTACTTTCAATATCAGTTCCACTTCTACTATTTACTCATGCTACTTTTATATTTTTTTACATTTGATCTGTATACATTTATCTGTATTTCTATTGTCTTATTGTTTATTTTTATGTTGCTGTAATTACTGAGCGATCTGTGGCACAAGAATTTCTCCCAGGATTAATAAATCTTTATGTAATCTCATTTAAAGGGCACATTTTAGGTAGGCGCAAGGCTATTAACATGTTCACCACCACTCGGACCAAAACATTGTCTAATAAATATATTTGTGTTTTGTCTTTGTCCTCTATGCAAGTGATAACTTTTTTCATAAAAATAAAAATGGCTGACCATTTTCTTAAAGCCAATTGACATTATGTGATGTCATCATATTATCCATACCATTTCTTTACTTATTTACATTGACTTTTCTTTTTCTTTTTATTTATTCTTATTGACAGATTTTTCTTGTGTTACCATTCTTATTTCTTTTACTGTTCTGTATTTTTTATTTTTTTATGTTTTAGTGTCTTTTGTGTTTCAGTTTTTACTTCAATTTCAGCTTTTGATTTGCCTTTGTTTGGCCTCATTGTTTGGTTTTGTGTTGTCACATTGTCTCCTAGGTATTCTGCTCTTTGGCCATGTCTGTCAAAGCATTTTGTAAATTCTGTTTTTCAAGTTGCTAAATAAATTAAGATATCATTATTATTATTGCTGTTGTTATTATTAAACAGCACCAATGCACCAACTAAACAGCTATTTGCATGACTCTTCTTCACCGGGAGCACAAAATTATATAATGCACTCAAAGATGCCTAACTGCTGTTCATCTGTACTACTACGACCTACTTGCTGCTGTGCTTTGAAATTCTAAGGATGACAGACCACATCGAGGGGCAGAGAAGAAGTCAATTATACAGCATCATTGGTATGTGGAGTTTCTATGGACACTGTGATGCATTTTCCCACAAGACAAAAACTGTCACCGATTGTCTCAACATTAATAGTACATAGAAGGGAGGCGAGTATCCACACCCTCTGAAATTCAAGAAAACCTTTGAAATGCCATACAGTAGGCCTATTTAATGAGTGGCCAGTGGGCCAAACCAAGCCTTGTAATATCCTAAATCTGGCCCTTTGATCATTTATAAATATGAAAGTATATCATTGTGATTTTATTTAAATAAACTGCTAACATTCTAAGTTAATGGATGTGTATATTTTTTATTAAAATCATTTTATTAGTTGGCTAATTAGCCCATTCATTGGTTATGTCTGTTGTTAAGCACAGAAATACTCATTTTATTAAAAAAAAAAGAAAACAGATGTTAAATGGAAGATTGTGTTTCTTAAAACAAGCTACTTCTAACCTAAGAGTACAAAGATTCATTGTTTTTCTGGTACTTTAGCACATAAAGTTTCTTTTCCATGTGAAAACCAATAAAGTGGAAACAAATAAATGTAGTGCTTTATACATTCAAATTTCTAACTTTACAGGTCGCACATAGAAAATGTTAACGTTTAGCATCCTGACACTTTACTTTTTTAAAATAGAGCTCTTCGAACAAAGTAAATGCACAGGCCTGCTATGCACAGCATCTGTCAAGTATATGTGAATGTGTGTGTGGGTCTGTGTGTGTCTGTGTGTGTCTGTACCTGCAGGTAAAGGTCTGGGTTGATGTCCTGCTGTTTCATCAGCTGTTTGACTTGTTTACGCCGCTCAACCAGCTTCCTGATTTCTTTGGGCAGGATTCCCATGTCCAGGTTTGAATCTGGAATCTCGGGAATCTCCTCCAAATCATCCTCCTGTTACCATGGAAACAAGAGTTGGAATTCAGCTTGAACTTCTTCTCTGGAGACCAAAATGTTGACTCTTTTCACCTCTGTCCCCTCAGCATTGGGATCAATCTATAAATCATGTCTGGCCTTTATAGACAGTTACAGATTATTAATTAATTAATTAATGATAAACACACCTGCTTTTACTTTAGACATATGAGCAAACACACTCACACTCACACACACACAAACACACCTCATTCTTCTTGTTTGTGTTGTGAGCCTCCCTCTGCACAGTGGTGAAGCAGATGTTGAACTCCTGGATGATGGAGGGATACAGACTGTTGAAGTCAAGCAGCAGAATGAACTTGTCATAGAAACCTAGAAAGAGGGAGAAAGTGAGGTTACAGACACAAACATACAACACATGAGACAAATACAAACTTTGAACTACAAACAGACTCACCAACTTTGGGATCCAGCACCAGACCTCCAGCATAGGCTGCCTTCTTTTTCCGCTTGCCTTTCCCTACATCCGTATCTTCCTCCCCCTCGACCTGGGACACAGAAACAAAAAGAAAACATTTGTCACATGACTGAAAATAACAAAAAAATGAAGCAGTGTGTGATTGTGTTTGCATTTACCGTTTCGAGTTGGGCCTTTTTAAAGGAGGGTTTGTCTGGGACAATGTAGTTTTTGTCATGGAAAGCGTGAAGCAAGAGGAACTCATTCCTCTCAGAGCGGCCGCCCATCAGAGTACGAGACTGCAGAGGAAAAAGCAGAAAGACGTTGAGTGATTGAAGCAGGCGGTAAATAACATTTTCAAAAGGAAAAGAGTCATAAACCAGGGATTCCATATGACTGAAGTTATTACCCGCTGCATTTTATTTTGTAGATCTCCCTCAAACACACTGCTTGATCAAACTATGCTGGCTCTAAGCCCTGATAAAGATGTTGAAGATTTAAAGCTTCAAGTTTTTCCTCTTCACTCACAGGAGGAACAAGTCTTGCTTTTGTCTGCGAACCGTTTTGTTTCTGATGTCAATTTTCAGTATTTGTATTTCAACTGTACAATAAAGCAAGAGAGCTGCTGCCTGGAATTTAAAAAACTCAACGATCGCCCATCCCTGTTTCTTTTGTGAAAGCGCTTCACTTGAAATGACGTTGGTAGCGCAGACATTTTGGATTCTACGAGCCAGGCAGATATATTCAGGGCTTAAAGCAAGGAAAATGTCTGATTTTGGAGAAAGAACGTGGTGTAGTGCACACCATGATACTGACATTTTGAATACAGTCCTTTCTGTGTTGAATTTCTGTCTGTTTTGCTTTGTATATAATTTTGTTTTGGTGTACTGTTTACAGGTTCAGGGAATGAGGTACTTCAAGCTTTATGGCCTTTGTTCTGATTTTTCCATAATTTTCTGAACAGAATTCTTATAGAAGGAGGTAAATAAAGAAGAGTTTAATTTTAGTTATAATGTCTCCTTTTGTCTCTTTCTTTCAGTTTGTTAACTTTCATCAGCTGCTGGCGTATCGCTGGTATGACAACCGAACATGACTGAAACCTTGGCTGCTGTTACACGCTCAAAACAAATAAAGTATACACACACAAATGGAAGATATTAGAGGTATTTTGGTGGTATGAGGTGCAAAAAACATAAGCTTAATGGGCTGTACACCATAAGCCAGATGGACCACAGCTGTGGCACATATTGCGTTCGGTTTCTGAAAGACAAGAACAACGCCTATTTACTGCAGCGCTTTTTCAAAGCAGCACAGTCATGTGCGTTATTGAGGTGCACTTTGCTAAGCCACAGTTTAAACATGGGCTCTTATTAATACAGTAGATCTACTTTATTAAAGGTTCCACATTGTATATGTATACATACATATTGTTGCTGCACGAGTATTTTCTACAGACATATGATTGTCAATTTTCAGATCTAAAAGAGCCCTGTGCCAAAATTCCAGCACATTGCTGGAGAAGACCTGAGTATTTTACGTGTCAGTTATTTGGTTGATAATATCATGACATTAAGCAAATTATGAAGTGACTATTATGAGCTGAGGAATCTGGTTAGACAATCACTCTGTTGTAACATTTCGTGTATTTTTTTTTTTTTTTGCATCTCTGAATTGAACGATGGCAAAGGAAAAAGTCTTGTTGTGTACCATGACATTGCCAGCAATGTTGGTGATCTGCAAGGCCAGTGGCAGCACGTTGAGCTCACACATCATCTGTAGGATCAGCTTGGCATCCATCCATGTCAACTCCAACAGGTAGAGCAGGTGAGGAGAGTCACTGACACAGAAACATATATGCACATTTAAAGAGACAAGCTAGGGCTGCACAATATAGTTTAAAAAAAATCTAGAGAACATAATTTGTAGGCCAGGGCATCTCTGCAGCACTACAATATTTGATTATTATGCCGTTTTGTCACACATTTTTACTTTATCACAACTTGAACACATTTAAAAAACAAAACAATTATAGTAGATGTAAGGAGTTAATTGTTTTGTGTTGGGACATATATGCAAAAGTACACATCTATTTCTCTGATTTGGTTGAACTGGCCTTTTAAGAACATACAAACCTGTAGAGGTTCTTGATGTTTTCCTGAGGGATAGTAGCTCTCTCCACCTTCAGCACCTGTGCGGCCAGCTCAGTCAGATGGTAACTTTTACAGCGAATCAGCTCTTTCGCTGAGATCTCCACATCGCACACCAGGCGGCCACAGGTGGCGCTCTTCTCTGCAAAGGCACTACGACCCTGTCAAGGACAACAATATTTAGTGATGTACAGCATGGCAGAGAAACAAAAAACATGTATATTGCTAAAGATTTTTATTTGTCTCACCCCTAGTTTGGGCATATTTGCCCTCCTAAGGCGTCCCATCTTCGACCAGTGGGGAACCTTACACACATTGATCCTCTGGAGAATCACTTCCAGGTCAAAACCAAAGATGTCGTGACCCTATGGCACAGAAACAAGGACACTCATTTCTAATTTTTATTTTCATATAAGGGTGAATATGGTTTGGCTGTAATCTATTATGGAGATTGAACAAAACCACTCTATTCCAACATCTTCTACTCACCACCAGCACATCGGGATCGATTTTGTGCATCTTTGCCAGGAAGAAACCAAGCAGAGTCCGTTCTGTAGAAGCAATCTCCACTTTCCCATTCTGATAGAGGAAGAGAGTCATATGATCACATACAGTCAAGACAAAGTGTCATGCTACTGAAATATATTCTCCATCAATTACAATAAAATCTCCTTTTGCCACATGAATAAAATTTAACATAATATTGTTCAGAGACCTTTGCTGGCAATTCCCTTTCCTCACTACATGTGTGAAAACCCTCTAAACATGTAAAACCAATAATATTTCTAAAAAGTTGTTTCTTTGCGAACAACTTGTACAAAGAAAGTGAACTCAATCACCACTCACCTTCTTCCTCACAGCCTCTTTGAAGTCATAGGGGAAGATACAGTCGGATGGTTTACTGACCACTGCAAAGACAAAACAAATATAATAAACATTTCTCTTTTACTTTCATTTTCTCATACACACCATTCGATTGCATTTGTGCAGCACCATAAAAACATTCAATAGTATAAACGACTTACCGCAAAAATGGGTTTGGTATGGAGGTTGGGGTGGAGCTTTGTCCATGTGGAACTGATAGTGGACCAGTGCAGCCAGGGACACAATCTGCAGAGAGACAATTACATCATCAGATCCTTGTTCACATTGTATTTCAGTCTCAGGAAACAGTATATTGAATAGCATGTACAGCTTCAAGTGTTCTGACCTCATTTTGGTGTGTCTTGGGGTTCTGGACAGTCTTGAGGCTGATGGACATGATGGTGATGGGTGGAGGCGACAGATCTTTCACCACAGTGACCAGGTCACTCCTCAGGGCCAGAGCCTCCACCTTACACCAGCTGACCGGCTGGTTCATCAGCTCTGACACAGACACAGAGGGGACACGTGAATTTTTGAGTTTAAAATAATTTCTATCCAAACTTCTGAACATCAAAGAACACTTGAGTACAAATCAAGTTCAACTAACTGCAGGATGTTTACCCAGTTATTAATACTATTAAGAATTCTGGACAAAGCGACATCATCCTTACGTGGTGTCTTGATGTCCAGCCAGCACGGCCCTTTAATCTTCCTGCTGAGGAGGAAGTGCTCCAGACTGGAAGTGTTGGTTCCAAAAATGTGGGAAAATGTCACCCCCTTGAGGTCTGAAGGCAGCGCAGGGAACTCAGCCTGCAAAAGACAAAGTTTACCACACAGACAAATAGGTTATAGTAAAATAAAAACATCTATATGAGCACTTCTACCTATCAACTTGATAGGGTTTATGTGAGCATGGCTACTTACAGAATATCTGACTTCCAGGTACTCGCACTGGCTGGGCACATCAGGAATTTCAAAGGCATAGTTCTTCTCCACTTTCTGCAGAAAACAAGCACCAGTTACAAACATGT
This sequence comes from Lutjanus erythropterus, assembly GCF_056507025.1. NCBI lineage: Eukaryota > Metazoa > Chordata > Actinopteri > Lutjaniformes > Lutjanidae > Lutjanus > Lutjanus erythropterus. Next base: position 15,881,055 of record NC_139337.1, read on the forward strand.
CAAACTTACACCAATTAATTTTATGGATTATCATAAACAGAAACAACAAAATCCAAAGGACAACAAGTTAAAGTGAAAACACTTATTTCCACCCTAAACTGTTAGATGATAAAGAAAGCAGCACAAGACATTCGACATAAAAACTAAACAACACAATACTGAAACCCAAAGACACATCACCACAATTAAAGAAATTTAAATCTCCCCTAAAGTCATGTCGGCACAAAATTCATTATAAATCTGTTACCCTGTGCTACAATAAAGATGCAACCTGACTACAAGCCTTTCTTCTATTTAAAAGTTTGACATATAGCACAAGGCTGCTTCACAACATGGCACCAAGTTAAAAAAAACACTTAACTTCTGACTACATTATTCACTTGAGGCACTTAACATGAACATACACTCGCCCTGGTATTATAGTTATGTTGAGCATGGACCCTGTTATCTGAAAACACAAGTACTGAGGACCCATATGATGTCATGAAGTCAAAAACCCTTGTTCTGCAAAACAGTAACTTAGTTACTGTTGAGTTTACAGGCATTCTCAAGTGCCATTCATGATAGACGGTCAGGTTAACACCAACCTTGGATTTGAACTTCATGATCTTGAACTTCTCAGAGAGCTCATTAAACTCCTGGTAGACGTCCATCATTCCTACAGGAGTGTCCAACACCTCCCCAGTCTTGGTGTTCACTTTCTGTTCATGAAAACAAAACCAACGAATTGAAAGAACTCCTTAAGAAAGCAACATAAGAGAAGGTTTCCTATCTTGTTCATACCACTGCTGAGAGTAGTAGTAGCAACAGTAGTAGCAGTACTGAGTAGTAGTAGCATTCCTATAATATGTTAAACAGCATAGAAAGGGGAAAGCTTTTATCTTTCACATTTTCTACTTAAAATGTTTCTAATCCCTCTTTTGTGTAAACGTACAGTGCAATAAACGTGATTGTGATACTGGCAGTAATGTGACACGAGCAGGAAACTTACACGTTCTCTCGGCAGGAGGTACATGGTCCGCTCAATGTTCTTGACGGTAACACAGCAGCTGACGTGAGACTTTGCAGACTCTATCCACACTTTTCCAAACAAGTACACCACACCTGGATCACAGTGAAGTTCATCGATCAGTGTGTGCTCTACAAATCTGTGCAGTATGTTTGGATTATGACATTACATGTCAGTATCCACCTGTCTTTTCACTTCAGATGTGGATATGTCTTACCTGGTTGGCTGTAGGGTTCTTCAAAGGCATCCAACCAATAGAAGCGGAAAACTTGCTCCCCGTCTGCCCCCTCCACCAGTGGGAGTTTACTGGAGTCGACCTGGACCTCTGCTGGAGCCTCACTGGCTCCATCTTCCTCCTCTTGTCCCCAAGAGCCTCCGATCCGGTTGGACCTAGGAAAGGATGGAGGAGGGAAGATGCTAAAACTGAAGTTTGTGCTACACTGTTTTTAAAGTCTTCACAAAATAGCCCAGTAATGCATTTTAAGATTGAGACAGGAAAAAAAAATCTATATATCCGAAGAAATAGACACAAACAAAATAGATAACAGGCTTACATTAATACAGGGTCCTGAGGCTCTGCTTTGAGCTCCACTTTAACTGCCACCTCTGCTGCTTTAGGGACAGGCTCAGCATCATCTTTCACTGCAGGCTCTTCCTCCTCGAGCCCAACCTCCATTGGCTCGTCAAAGTCCACCCCATCGAAGGCCAGAGCGTCATTCGCTGAGAAACAGGTACAAGATAAGATGCACGAAGGGGAAAAAATAGCAAAAAGCTAGCACAACTGTATCCATCTTTCTTACCTCCTTCTTCTTCCTGATCCTCCACTTTTGTCCTCTGCTTCTCCACAGGTAGAGCTGGTGTGGAGGGAGGGAGGTGGGCTGGGGTCAGGTCAGAAGGCGGCGGTCTGATAACTTTGGCCTTCAACCCCGTAGCTGTGGGTGACTCCTAGCATTACAAAAGTAACATGCAATATCTTAGCATGACTGATTTCAAAATGTAGAATCTGACCAGTGACAGAGTTTACAGATGCTAACAATAATATGTTTAAAATATTTTTAAGACTTTAACAGAAGTTTAATAAAGATTACCTTTGGCATCTGGGGTTTGATGGAAAAGGGGTTCATGGGTGATCCAAGAGATTTCTTTTTCTTCAGAGTGACCACTGGTGGAGGAGTCAGGAGATTTGGTTTCTGGGAAGACAGAGAGACAAAAACAGATTTTAAAACCAAAAATCTAAATATATCAGATTATGGACAGACAATGAAGAGGTGAAGAAGTCGGCTATGAAAAAAGGACTGTAAAACAACTGAAAGGTCACAGGTTTAATTCTTGTATCAGCACATCGTGCCCGTCATTCATCTTTTTGCACAGCATGACTTCTTGTTCATCCATTACACATTAGCTAAAAGCCTAAATGTAAATGTCAATGTGCCAGAACCATTTGGTTAATTGCGAGGAACACCTAATTCAATACTGCATTAGTTGACATTGAATAGTGTTTCATTATGCTGAAGTTGTGCATCGCTAGATCAGTGAGTCCAAACCTTTTTCACACCTTCTCTGTCACTGAATAAACTGACAACCCGAGTAAGTGACATGTTTTATGGATAATTTTATATTATGTTCAATGCATAACAATAACAGTGCCAAACAACTGATGCACTGTACAATAAACCCCAACAGTGAACACAATTATTGCAGGAAGTTTGTGTAAAATTAGGAATTTGGATGAATATTGAGGAGATTATTTCCTGTTAATACTGCATCAGAGATGAGTTTTCCTCATATTTTCAGGAACTTTTTACACAATTTAGTCTGAATTATGTATTTTCATTTATTTTGACCAAATATACATATTTAATAGGCTCAGTGTTTTGTCTCCCTGACACCTTGTCATTATTATAGTAGTTGTTTTAACTGTGTGCTTTTCTCATGTTAAAATGTATATCTCAAATGCAAACTGTGGAGGATTTTTCCAAAAACAATGCGTAGACTAATCTCTTACAATCATCACCTACAACCCATCAGAAGTGTGTGGCAGTGAAGTTTTGGCAGTTTTGGCCGGGACCTCCAGCTTGAGAACTAGTGGAGTAGATGGTGTGGTACCAACCTCAGAGTGCAGATCCTGTAAGATATCTCCCAACAAGTCATCTTTGGACAGGTCCACATCTTTCTGCAAGAGACAAAATTGTGCTTAAGGTCAATAAAAGACCAAGACAAAGTGAAGAGAATTTCCTTTATTTCAAGTTGAGATCAGCACAAGGGGCACTTGTAATAGAGACAAACACGACAGCAGGTCAGTGATGCTATCAGAGACGTACCTCAGCAGGTCTTTTTACATTACTGTTCATGAAGAGGCTCTTAATGGTGTTGGGTTTGGCTACAGAAACAGATTTCTTCACATTTTTCTTGGAGTCTGTTCCTTTAGCCCCTGCTTTTCCTGCAAACACAATTTTTTTTTTACCAAAAAAATTGTACAAAGAAACTTAATTGTTGGTTAATGTAAAAGTGTACAAACTTTTACCTTTTTTATCTTCAACTACATCATCATCCAAATCATCGTCAAAGATTTCTCTTCCATCCTCCACATATCCTGTTCCATCTGAGGAAAGAGCAGAGAAGCTTTGACATCAGACCTTCGCATCACACATATTTCCAGTGGACAGAGGAGAATGAGACTCACCGTCATCAATGATCCAGTCATCCTCTTGTCTGTCTCGTACCATCTTCGAGTACTCCTGCTCATCCACCTCCTCATACACACTTGTCATCTTCTCCACCTGGAAAGCATGAACACTTGTTGACAATTATCCCATAAAACAAGCACTGCTGAATGAATCAGACCCAAATGTACTATTCACAAAAAACTAAATTTGTACTTGTATTGTACAGCTTTTTCTCTTTCAATATGCACATATATATATATATATATAAACTTTACATAAAAATCTACACATATTATCCTTTCAATTCATTGCTGTATAATGTCGAGAATAAGTGACAACCCAAGGTGCTTGAGAAATGATTAATTAACTTGTTGTCAATTGATTTTCTGTCACTGATTAATCAACTCACCATCTTAACTCTAAAGGATAAAACTGACCTTCTCGGTGGAGGACAGTCTCATATGTGGAAACATCAAAAAAAATTTGGGGGAAACAATCTAATGTAGAGCCGCAGTGATTAGTTGATTAATCAATTAGCTAACTATGTTGACTGACTTTTATAATCAATTACTCATTTTGAGTCATATTTTTATGAAAAAATATCTAAACTTTTAGTTTCAGCTTTGGTTGCTTTACTTCTCTCTGACAGTAGACTGAATATCTTTGGATTGTGGACAAAACAGGGTATTTAAGGATGTCACCTTGTGCTGTGGGAAATAATAATCAACATTTTTTCATGGACCAAACAGCTAAGTGGGAAAATGATCATCCAGTTAATCAATGAAAATAATTGTTAGTTGCAGCCCTTTTCTAATGTTTAATTCAGTAAACATTTAGTCAAAACAGCTTACACTTGAGTGAAATTTGATAGATTTTCAAAAGACCCATATAGCTTCTTTCTCTGCACAGCAAAGGTCTTCCAGAGGCTGTCTTGTAAACCCAAAGGCCATGTCAGTACATGTTTTGATGGACCCTTACAGTAAACTGATGATGCCCTGCAATTTATTATATCACAAAGTGAGGTAACATTAAGCTGTCACACATTGAGTTTAATTAAATACCAACGATTACACACAGAGACTGTCAGATACCAACTGTTATGTACACAGATGCACAACTCTCAAGTTCCTCACCTCATATTTAATCTTCTCCCCCATCTTGGCTTTCTTAAGCTGCTCCAGAGCAGACTTCCTGCCCACCTTCTCCTTCTTCTCCCGTCTGGAGCGAGACCTTGCCAGTCCACAGGGATCACCTCCATCGTCTGAGAAGGAGGACACATGGACACGACACAGCAGCAGCAGCAGGTATGAATACGACAGTGTGATTTGCATATATCTATCCCAACAAAAATACCACTAATGCTCCGTTTGCGTACGTTTGGTTCGTTTGATGGGCGCAGGCGCAGAACATTCTTGGTGTTGTGCATAACAAAAAGTAATGAACTAATCCTCATGTAGATTACAGAAATTGTAACGTAACCATACGAAAAAGTAACAACTATACAAAAAGTAAAAATTAAAAGCAAAAGAAACAAAGTAGCTTTGGAGACAAAGTGGAGTCAGAATGTACTGTAGTTAGCTAACGTGACCTTACACTATATTATTCCTTTAGCAATACTAGACTCGGTTATCAAAATGTTAGCTTAGCTTGACATATTTTAATAAACACATAGTATTGATGGTCTTTGCGTGTCCCTTGCTGTACAATGACAATGTAAGCTAGCTCATATGTTAGCCAACTTCTCCGCTTTCCCTGCACGAGACCTCTAAAACCAGCTAATGGTAGCTTAGCATTCGACGCTTGACAAACACTCACCGCCGTCCGGAGCGTCCATGTCTTTGTCTGGGTTTGAAACCGGAGCCATTACTTTATCTTTATGTCTTTAACGTTTGCACACTGACACCAGGTCAACACAACAACAGGACAGTCCGCGCCAAATCGTCCCGGGGAAAGTCATATGCAGGAAGTGACATCACAGCACTGTCAGCCAATAAAAATGAAGCGCGGTCTCCACTGTTGTCCACAGGGTGGCAGTGATGTTCAATGTAAGTGATGTTTACTCCACAGCGAGCGCGAACAAAAAGTACAGTATTTCTACTGTATGTGAGACATGTTTACTGTCTGAAGCGCTGGTTCTCAAATAGGAGTCCGGGTACTGCCAGACTGCGTTTACATTCATTTAGTCGACAAACTATTTCCTGTCAATTTTCAGTTTAATTGTTGTAAGTTTTATTATTCAAACATAAACCACATTTTTAAGATGAAAAAAACACCAGTTGAACTAAGATGCTCTAGAGTGCGTGATTAAAAAAAAAAAAAAAAGAAAAAGAGCAAAAAACAAAAACAAAAACAGGATTTATGGGGATAAAAATATGGTGGCACAATGGCACCAAAATGTTTTTGCCTCTACTTCTACTAAAAACATTAAAAAGTCAGAAAGGAATGTATATGTACTAGAAATATATACTTGTTAAAAAACAAAGGCAACATCAATAAAATACATAGTGATAGGTTTGTCCATATAAGTGCCTCAAAACAAACACAGTTCTTGTCCTGAGGCATCCTTCACTGAATAATGTTTCAGGCGGTCCATGAATGATGCCCACATATTTACAAAGCCCAATAGCCATTGCATTTTTCCCCTCAGATAGCAAACTTAATCAACATTTTATCCACTGTCTAAGAGGTGGTTTCAACATTTTTTTTCCTAAATTCAACAAGGCATACAGATTAGATAACCAAAAATGTACCATATTTTCCCTGCCAGTCCATAATACAGCAGAAAACAGACTAAATAAATGGCTTTGAAATATTTATATTACAAAAAAGTACCTCATTAATGTGTTTCAATTGTGATTGGATTATTTAAGAAATCTGCAGGTTTTGTTCAGGACAATGAAACATTCTTATAAGGCATGTTTTTTTCCAATAATACAATAAAATCCAAAGGACAAGTATTGCTTGAGGTTCCAAACTTTGCTTATGGTGTCTGTACAGGATTACACCACTGGTCCCCCTCTTTAAAAAGTCACTGTCTATGCCTGTGTATCCTGATGAAGCTTGTTTCCATGGTGACCAGGCGGGACTTTGGAGGGCACAATGGATTCCTGTCCCAGATTGGGGCCACAGAGACACTACAGTGTGTCCAACAATGAAAATACAAAGCGTGGTTTGTCCTTCACCCCCAGAGCCTGTTTAAGCTTTTATACCACAATCACTGTGATAATTCATATTATCCACCTATACTGGATAGTATAGTGGGTTTATAACCACATTATCATACTGGTGACCTTATTGGCAAATAGTTTGTGTAGTTTGCATCAACTGTCTAACAATATGAACTGTTTTGGTCTGTGTTAATAGTTGCTATCCTTATGCCTTTTAGGCTACAACAGTGTTTTATAACTGTTAGTTTTACAGACACATTGTTAACTGTAGGCAAGGAGTACAATAAGAGGGGGGTTCATGAATGTATAGTCTAACAGCCGTATGGTTACTGTAAGGTCTGCTAAATGGACCGTGGCCCACAGTTGTCGCAGCTCATTAGCAGTGAGCAGCTGATCTGTCCTCTGACAGACGGACTGTTGTCGCTCTGCTGCACTCACCCGCAGCGCTGGAGCAAACAAACGCAAAGTCCTGCCTCTAGACTGAACAGCAGAGCAGACAGAAACGCAAGTGGTAAACAGCTTACTTTAGACATTTGTTTGGATTTGGACGGCATGGTGAAACAGCGGCGCGTCAGAGCGCGCTCCTGTTGCGCAGCTGTCGCGCCTCTTTATTGCAGAAGAGGACCACTGAAGGTAAGAAAACACGCATTCAAATTATATCTCTGGCTTTACTGAATTCTGTACAGTTCTTGTACTTGCGTGTTTTAACGATCAGACTACGGAAAGTTTTCCAAGAGTCTCGAGTGAAAGAGAAGCATAACATCCTATTTGAATTTGCCAAGTAGCAAATACACATCCTTACGGTAGTCAGCAGATCAGACTACTCACAAGTGGGTGTGTTTGTATATTTCACCATTATTTTAAACTCGAAAAAAAAAATGATTGCGGGCTGGCTCTCATTTACAATGACGTCGAATAAAAGTTTAAATTTTATAAAAGATATAAAAAGATAAAATAATAGATGCAAGGAAACAAACATATGAATACTGGTCATAAAAAGAAATAAAATAGTTCTCAATTCAAGTTTTACAAAATAGGTACAAACAGAAGCAGTGTGATTATTCATCATGTGACAGCTACTGTATATTTTCCTTTATTCACTAAATATGCAGCAAAATCTACGGAACATTCGATGTGATGAAAGTGAAACTAACACGGTTAGATTAAGTTTTGCAAGGAGTTGAAACGTTTGTCCCCCACTTATAAAAGCCATTTTTCCTTATCAGGTTCGTCGCAGACTGTCAGCACTTTATAGAAAAAAAAATAAACGATATGTTATACACTCATATAGACGCTCTCAGTTCACTTCAACTGTAAACCAATGTAGTGACACTCGGCACCATCATCTCACTGATGGTGCTATGGACCACTCCACCAATCCTCACCACTCACACTGCTGGACTGCTGTAGCCTTCCTCTGATTGGTCCTTTTCTTGGAGCTCTCTCCTCTTTTCCGTCGCCATGGTGAGAGCTCATCAGCTGCGAGCGAAGATCTTTTATTGAAGAGATGACTCACTCGCAGTTTACAAAAGTCAGACATGATAGTCCTACACAGATGTTTCCTTCTTTTTTAGAACAGGGAAGTGATAATGTCCCAGCAGTTGCACTGTGACCGATTCCAAATAAAATATATCAACTTTGTCACAGTGTACAGTGAGTGGGTCATTACTACAAAATAAACCTCACACATTGAAGCATGTCACCCTGAAGGGATTCATTTCAGATTAATGACCTACTCACTATATCTTGGATGAGAGGCGAAACGTCTTCAAGAACTCTGTCAAGTCCAGTTGCCTACAACAACCCTTGCTACAAATTCACAGACATCCCACTCACTACAGATTATCCTGTTTACTACATGGCTACTTACCCCACAAAATCAATAGTTTGACACAAAATATTAATTAAAAACTTACTTAATTGCTCTAAGAGACTCAGATCAGAACTGCACCCATTTCAACAGTCTGTTATTCATAGCAACAGTCTGCTCTTCAGAAATAAAAGAACTCAGAATATGTAATCAAACAATCAGAATTGAATATTTCACAAAGGCATGTAATAAATAAATATATTGCCTTCTGAAAAGGATAATGGCACAGAGATTGGGTTGCACAGGATATAACATCTGTAACATTGATGCCAGATGTGCGTGGAGAATTGTAGTAGTAATACAAAGCCCCCGAATGTTGAGTCAGTGCTAATCTGTCAATGGAGAGTAGAAAGCTTTATACAAGGTCTGAATATCTTGTCAACAGCATCAAATTAAGGGCAGAATTCATCCTTTGTGTGGTACCAAGAAAATCAGCAGAGTGAGATGTCTTCACTACCTCCTCTTCTCTGCAGCAGGGGATCAGAGAGGAGGAAGAGGAGGAGGAGGAGAGGGGAGGACAGACAGAGAGGCAGATCAGAGAGTGGGCGGGGGGAACAGAGGAAGGAGAAAGAGACTGAGCGGTGAGGAGAGAGGCATCGTCTCACTGATGCTGCTGAGTCACATAACAGAGCGACCACAGCCGCATCCCATGAGTCTTTGGGAATCATGGAGGAGCTTGAACACACCTGCCCCCATCCCCGGACGGTAGGGCGTTTAAATGTGTGTGTTTTCATGTGTCTTAGAGGTGTGTGTGCGTGTGACAGGGAGATGAGGAAGACAAAGGCTCCTGCTTCTCCCCTGTTACGAAACAGATCCTCTATAGCATGAGGCTGTGTGTGATGCTCAGAATGCTGAGTGGACATGTTTGAATGAAGGAGGAGAGGGGTCCTCACAGTGGACAACATTGCATTGGACGTCCTGCTGAGGGGACACTGCGGCAGTAAGGACAGAGAGCCCCCTGTCTCTCCTTCTCTTATCCTGGCATTCATGTCTGTCTCCTCCAAACGGTCCATCTTTGTCTGCTCGTCTTTACTGCTGTTGTTTTCTCATGCCATCTCCTGTCCCTGTTTCTCTTTTTTTCAGCTTTAATCCTTCTTAGGCCAGATGTTCTTTGCCTGTGCCAGAGAGAGGGCTTTACTAACCGCTCGTCCTGATAGGCCAGTCAGTTAGTTCAAGCTTCACCATCTGCTCTGTGCTAAGTGTTTGTAAGCCACCCCCCTGTTCTCTCCAAGGAATCATGGGTTATGAGATGCTCCCTCAACCCCTCTGCTGCTTGGCATCGAATTCTGATACCTGTCTAATGGAAACGGTGTCCAAAGCCAACTTAAAAACAAGGGAAGGATGTGCAAGTAAATGAGATGTACATACCATGAAAGCAGCCTCACATCTATGGAAATGTTGAAAAATTAATGCTTTCCTTCTGTTCCTCTTATAGCTGTAGCTCTTCACTTGCCTGCTTTCTGCTATACTATTGACAGACAATGGCACGCATGACGATTAAAATCCACAATAAATTGCCTGTTTTCATACCTCTAAATCGCTGCCCACATCTGTAATTTTGCAGTGATTTATGTAATGAATTGAAAGTGAAATGGCAATTCATTACAGCTGACTACAGGGCACATTGTGAGATAAGCATCTTTATACTCAGGAATGTTTTATATAAGTATAAGTGCACCCTCGCAGCTTTTCTAATGTGTATAATTCAAAATAGATCTACAAGGTTGAGGTATAAGTGGATAAAGCTTTATTTTGTACAAATACAATGTAAGTTTTGGTGTTTGTGTTGTTTAATAATGCCAACTTTTTTAGATTTTTTTAACCCGTCCTTTTGTTGACATTGTTTGTGGTCCTACACAAGCCACTGTTGTAAGTGTAAAATGGTTTTTGAGTTTACTCAACTGAGGGCTAATTTGTTGTGTCAACTTATGATAAGAAGTTCACCCAAAGTGTTTCTCAAGTTTGTCAAATTTAACATCACTACTCAGATCTACTCATGCACCGAAGTTTAAGGTAGAGTCAGTAGGATTTGTCCAAGCTGTCAGGACATCAAATACCAATGTTTTGGGTTGGAGAAATGTCCTAAGCACAGCAAAACAATAAGAAAAAATAAGGAAATACAGGCAAAGGGCAGGATCTCTGCACATACAGATACAACACTTTAGTGGGTCATAAGTGATGATTGAAAGGGATTATATTTATGAGTCCAGTTTTAAGGAAATTATACCTTTATACCTTTAAGTAAACTTAAGTTATTACATTTGATGGACTACAAACTGTGTTTTAACTTGACTTATACCATGTTCTAATCACAGCTGTGCACGCAGTTTCCAGTTCATTCAATGTAATAATTTAACTTCTCTTACAAGCTGAAGAAAGCACACTGAGTGAACTTCTTAGCTTAAGTTGTCACAACAAATTAGCTCTCATGTGAGTAAACTCAAAAAATCTTGCAGCTGGTTGCTTTACCTTTTTAAGTTTCTCAACTTTTCTCTCAAATATACTGTATATTCATTTTGTTTACCAAAAAGTCATTCATAATTGGAAAAATTCACATTATGTTACATAGTCACAGTCTAGACTTCTAGACAATCACAGATACAGAGCAGATAAATTGTATTTAACCCTGTTTACAGCTTGAGTCTGGCCTTCTGCAACATGTCATCACTGCAAATCCATGTTTATGAGCAAATATCATTAAATTAGAGAAGGTCATGAAGTATCAAGGTGGCAAAAGCAATGTAAAGTATGGTTTTTGAGCTGCTAAAGACACCCCATCGTCTCCAGAAAGGTTCCAAACAGAACATGATAGTTAAATCAGCTGCAGTTAAGACACAGCACCTCCCTTATGTGTATGTGTGTTTATTAGAGCTTTCTTTTGCAAAATTAATCCTGGCCTGTTAATAGTTGATGATTCTGTGGAAGTCACCTGTTCCTAGTTTATGCTGTAGCCTGTAATGCAGAGATGGATGACACAAGAACAGTCCAACTGTGGCAGGTTCCTTCCCACATCAAAAAGGTTTATGTGACATCCAGATTATTTGTTGCTGTTTATTTTCAACAAATTTCATTCGCCACCATTGTACTGGGTGGGAGGCAATAGGAGGAAATAAAACCTAAATGATCTGCATTGCTGCACAGATTTAATCAAATCTGTCTTTATCTCTGGGCTCACTTTCTTAACTCTCACTCTGCAAACCTGCACTGCTTTTCTTTGCTCTGTCCCTACCTGTGTGTCCGTGTAACACACTGTCATGCCACACTCTGGTTTTGTTGCCGTTCCTAGAGGATATGTTGACGTCATTTGCCAGTCCTGTCCACAGAGACCGAATCTGTTTCCATTTTTCATCCTCCTCTCTCTCACACCCCCACAGCTCTCTGCTCTGTGCCGACTCTGTGAGTCTCTGTTATTGGTGTGAATGAGATTCAGAGAATAATATTCCCTGCAGTCAACAGATGGCACACAAAGACAAATTTTCAGGCAGGCTCACGCTGCAACACTTTAACCTTGATGTAGCTACTACAAGTGTTAAAAGTCTCACCTTTAATGTCTTTTCATGCTTGGTCTGTCTTTGTTGTCGTGTTCCACCATCTTTTATTCTTTATCTGTTTCAATTACATTTATACATCTGAAAATACAGGTGTCTCATTTCTTGATCTTTCCCATCTCATTCTTCCTATTTGGATTTTAGTTAATTCCTGAGAGGCCTTCGACAGCAGATCAATAGTTTGACCTTGTTTTCTGCCACGTTACCACACATAGAAGTCTGCTCACACGCTCAGGGTGATCAATAACGCTGAGTGCAGCTCTGTCTGTCTCTCAATCCATTTTTCCCAATATGGAGCAGGCGTTTGCTGTTGGCAATAACCTAATGGAGGTTACTGTAACAGGAATTGGTATGGAAAGGGAGTGTACCACTGAAGTGATGGGTGCTGCTGGGTGTGAAGGTGTTGTAGAAACCTAACATCAGTCTCCTTCATACGTCCATCCTTCAAAATAAGATATCTGTGCTGTATTTTATGCATAACCCAGTCTCTTTGCCCTCATTTCTGTCTCAGACTTTGACAGAACCTGCCATCTTTGCCAGAGAGACCAGTTGTGATTGTCGCGCCCCTCATGAGAAACTCACCATCGCTCAGGCCCGCAGAGGCACCCCAGGTACAGCACACCTCCTCCTGCTTAGTTTCCTTCTCTCTCTATTTACTGTTACTGATTCTGCTACGGTGTAACTACTTTTCCATTATTATACTCTGCTACTATTACAATTACTACTATTAATATCACTATCACCACAACTGCTGCTACAAATACATCTTACTATTTTACCACTGATGCTAGTGCTATTATACTGTACTACAAATACTGCTAGTGCACCTGCTTATACTACTGCCTCTTGACGATATTTCTACTACAAGTCCAGTCTTATTACTATTGCTTTACTATTGCTGCTCCTACAGTATCACTACAACTAGTAGAACAACTGCTACTGCTACTGATACACTTTCATTTTCACTGTCAGTTGTCATTTGTTTGGTCTGTAAATTGTCAGAAAATTGTGAAAAATGTCAAGTTATCGAGTTTACTGTCATTGAAGGGTAAAGAAATCAGAAAATATTCATATTTAAGTAGCTGGAATCAGAGAATTTGACTTTTTTTCCCTTTTACCTAAACCAATTAATGGATTATCAAAATAGTTGCTGATTAATTCAATAACTGATTAATAGTCAATTAATAGATTTAACTTACTGTACTTTTGCTGCAGTATCTTATCTATTGTATCTATTTTTGTTGAGACAAAATGACTTTATTTTTTTCATTGTTATTTCAATGTGCACATGGAGGTAACAGCAGAGGCAAAAGGGTTAGACATGACGTGACAGACAAAACAAGAAATCTGACATCTGAAATCTGAGAATAATAGCTATTTTCTTTAATAAATGTCTCTAACCAATTAATTGATGAAAGTAGTAGGTGATCCGTTTAATAATCAATTAATAATTTATTAATTTTTGCAGTGAAGTGGAGGAGATGTAATGCTCACCGCTAAAGCAAAATAAATACAATAAGGGCATCAAACTGGATCCTGCTTTATTAACTAAACTGGACAGAGGCTATTTGTGTCCAAAAATCTAGTTTCAAGGCCTCCTCTATTTCATTTTTGTGCATTTTTACCGCTTATTCCCCGATAAATTTGTTAAATAAAATGATCATACAGCACATATGAGGTCAAGTAGTGTCTATTATATATGCTTTACTTATGTTTAAGACTACAAATTTGAAAAGTGAGGCTTGACGCTAACAATTCAAGGCTGCATTAGCTGCTGAGGTGCATTGTGAGTAACTGACAGAGAAGAATGCGTGGAATAATTATGCATTTTTTTAACTGTTCGTTGACGGTCTGATAATATTTTAGCAATGCTAAACCAGTGCTATCTTATTTTTATTTAGTCAATATGACCTTAAAAAAGATTTTGGTATTTCTGTCAAGGAATATGCAATATGATCTCTCATAATGCTGCTTTTCACCCACAGCCATTCCTCTTACAATGATAATCCCGCAGTTAGTTTTGATAAATGTGTTGTTGTTGTGTTTCTGTGGGTTTTCAGTGGACCGGCCGGTCAGAGTCTATGCAGATGGCATCTTTGACCTGTTCCACTCTGGACACGCTCGCGCTCTCATGCAGGCCAAGAACCTCTTCCCCAACACCTACCTCATAGTGGGAGGTAGGACCGACCCACAGAGACAACACGCACACACACATAGATACACACACATAGAAATTCCACTGCTCAAAATAACCCATGCAGACTTGTCTGCTAATGATTTATATGTTTCTGTGTTTTGTGTACGTTTTTCCCTCCCGTGTGTTTTGATCAGTGTGCAGTGATGAGCTGACCCACAAGTACAAAGGTTTCACAGTCATGACAGAGGTTGAACGTTATGAAGCCCTGAGACACTGTCGCTATGTCGACGAGATTCTGAGAGACGCACCCTGGACTCTCACACCTGAATTCCTAGAGAAACACAAGGTATGTGTGTGTGGGTGTGTGTGTGTGTGTGTGTGTGGGTGTGTGTGTGTGTGTGTGTGTGTGTGTGATTGTTTACATAATCTGAGTGTGAAACTATGCATGAAGCATCCAGGGGTTGTAATCACAAAACCAAAATGGAGCTCGGAGAAGCTAAAAAGTAAAGAGCATGTCAGTCCTAACTTTAGGACTCCCTAGAGGAAATTAAAAAAGAGTTTTAGCTCTAAAAGTAGGGCAGAAGTCTGAGATAAGTTAGAGGCTGTCCAGAAGACTCCAAGTCACCAAGACCTGGTCACAACCACTCACATGCTGCTGGGAATGTGCCTCACTGCATCAGTGATTTTGAAAAAATACTAGAAAATAATTAACTTTTAATGCATATTTGGCTGGCAGTTCGCTTTTCCGCCGTCTGTGAGAATTATTCCAAAAACTCAAGTGATATATAAATAAAGATACTTCAATTAAACAAATTTAATTTGGTTCAATCTAAATACATTTTTAATTTAATTCAAACTGATTTAACTTTAATTCTATAGTTTTTTATATAACATAATTTAATGAGGACTCTTAGTAGTAAGATCAGACACTGTGAATACACTCCCAGGACTTTTTTGACACTTTTTGTGTGTGTAAAATGTGTTTGTGATGTGTTGTGGAAATTCTCTGCTACTGGCAAAGAATGAAATAGAGACTTCTGCCGGTCGACAAGGTTTTTATTTTCTTTGCAAAGAAAAGGTCAATCAACACACAAGTGGAATGGCCCCTAAGGTGTGTTTCCCACCCTTTTGTCTGCGCAGGTATCGGCACCCTACTCAGAGAGTTTTTGCACTTGCCGATACATACATACCCTAGGGCCTAGGGTGTGTTTCACACAAGGGGTATCCAGCAGGGTTTTGTATCCAGGTGGGCGGTTAAGGGGTCCAGACATCACAATTTAAAACACAAAAGGACCTGGTATCTTGGTGAGAAAGCGGGAGGTGGGGCATCTCAAGTATCTGAACACACAGAAACTGAAATTACAATTACAGATCAAACCTGTGTCATGTACTACTTTAAGTATTTATTTTTTGAAAAAAAAAACAAAAAAAACAATACTTTGTGTTCATGTGAGCTATTTTTGTTTTTCTGTCCTTCTGCAAGTGCAGTACTTTCTGCCATACAGTTTGTGTCCTTTGATTGTTCCTCAGATCGATTTTGTGGCTCACGATGATATCCCATACTCCTCAGCAGGAAGTGAGGACGTTTATAAACACATCAAGGAAGCAGGTGAGTGTCTGATGTAAGGAAGATAAAGTTACTTTGTGTATTTCTTAAAATATACCTTGGGCAGTTTTCAAATTCAATGTGTTTTTTATCTGTGTACCAGGGATGTTTGTGCCTACGCAGCGGACAGAGGGAATCTCAACATCTGACTTAATTACCAGAATCGTCAGAGACTATGACGTCTACGCCCGACGCAACCTCCAGCGTGGCTACACAGCCAAGGAGCTTAACGTCAGCTACATCAATGTAAGAGCAAGATCAATGCTACACGTCACCATGACAGACTTTTTTCACAGCAGCCATATTGATATATAATAACAGGGTAAACACATTTGTTACCAGTGACACTAATGAAGGTCCAGTGAGCCAACACGCACAACAGCAGCTCTCTGACCCTGAATGAAACTGAACCTTAATTAGTATCATTGGTAACAACTGTGTCTACCTGAAAAAGGTCTCTTGTGTAATACTGACTGCTGCTGTCTGAGGACGCTTCAGTTAAAGGGACAGTACACCCCAAAATAAAAAAACGCATATTTTTCCCCTTGCCTAAAGTGCTGTTTGCTGTTTGCCTGTTGTGCTCAAATTTCCAGAAAATACATTTGAAAAATTCAACAGCAATGACTCCCTCCACAAATAACACCTTGGTTGCTGAAGATAATCTACATGAGCAGTTTTATGGAGGAACTATTTTCTCTGTACCGAACTACACCCATCAGCCATATCACGGCGCGAAAGAAAGTGTACAAATGTTAATGGGGAGCTTGAGAGAAATGGCATTTCCATTCTTCATTGTACATGTGGCGGAATTGAAAAGAAATTTGGCTTTGACTTTGACTTGTAACACCATTCCTCAACATTCACTCGCCCTCAGGAGAAGAAGTACCGGCTGCAGAACCAAGTGGATCGAATGAAGGAGAAGGTTCGCACAGTTGAGGAGAAGAGCAAACATTTTGTTTACCGTGTGGAGGAGAAGAGCCACGACCTCATTCAGAAGTGGGAAGAGAAATCCAGAGAGTTTATCGGAAACTTCTTAGAACTTTTTGGGCCAGATGGGACTTGGGTAAGCAAATATTTGATAAAGCAAATAACTGCCATCATCATCATCATCAGTTGGTGGTAGATGTTGGTAAAAAAACAAAAAACAAAAAGTGATGTCAGTCATTATCTTATAATTGTAATAAAAGGAGTATTTTTGGAAATGAACATCTATTTTTGAGGTATGGACCTTTGCACTGTATGCACTAACGTTCACTCCCTTTCTACAGAAACAGGTGTTTCAGGAGCGCAGTGGACGGATGCTTTCCTACGCACTGTCCCCAAGAGAGTCACCCTGCAACAGTCCTCCCCGCGAACTGTCCCCTCTGCGCTCTCCCTCACCCCCGTCTCCCCCCGCCCGCTGGCATAATGCACGGCCCTCGCCCCCAACCTCCCCCAAGGGAGCGTCTGCCTCTATAAGCAGCATGAGTGAAGGTGATGAAGATGAGAAGTAGATGGACTGTTGAACACACACACACACACACACACACACACACACTTCACACACAGTACACTGCCTGGGAACTGTTTGCGCACACACACACAAACACACACATACTCCTACAGACACTGGCTGGATCCTGAAACAGTTCTCCTCAAGGAAGTTGCTCATTTGCAAGGCAGACGGTGATCATGGGAAATGAAGTTCTGTGCTGCAGAGCTAAAAAGCCATCGTGGTCTCTGTTGTCTGGACAGAACAAAAGACAAATGAAGAAGAGGATGAGGATTTACTGTATGTACACAGTGTCACATATCATAGGACGGTCCAGAATGCTTTGCAGCATCTTTCAAAGGATTTGCTTTGGGTCGTCCAGTGCTGATAGACTGTCCAACAGCCTGCTCATGACATCACCTCATCGTTTTTGTCCTGTTCTGTTCAGTTTTTTCTTTTTTTTTTTTAAAGATGCCAGGATTTCTTGAGACTACTGTGTCCACTAGATGTGAAAATCAGGCACAAGGTTACAGAACACTGTGCATGACAGAAAGAGGATTTATTCATCACAGTGTATTTTTGTGCTTGTTGAACTGAGAGCTAGAAATTAACGAAAAGCAAGTGCACACACTAGATTAGCAGAGGTGAAGTCTTGGATAACCTCTTGGCACTCAAACACATAGTCTGTTCTAGTTTTCACCATTTTAGCATCAATGATTGGCAAAGAATATAAAATTCAGTGACCCATAAGCTTTGATTCACTTGTTCCCACACTGCAGTTATGACCACTTGACTACAAAGACAGATTAAAACTGATCCCAAAGAAAAAAAATAAAAATAGCCTGGGAGAACAGCAGCCAGTATGTTCTTTAAAAAAATCTTTAGTAAAAGACAGCTAATCACCTCCGTTGTACCACTTTGTCTGAAATACAACAGCATAATCCTAGTTTTAAAGTTCATGTGCAGAAAATATAGTTTTGAATTGAAAAGTTCAGTCCTGAAATGAACCTCTTAAAGGGTGACTGTGGTAGTTTTTAACCTGGACCCTATTTTCCCGTGGCTTTGTATCTAAGTGACTAATGGAGACAACAATTTTCGAAACTGGAAACAGGCTGCAATGTAATTGCTTTTGGCAGTTGTCAAAGTCCACAAAAAGTGCTTGTTTTTGCCACTTACAGGCTCAGTGCCTGGTTGCATAGCACAGCTTAGGCTTCTGTTTCCCTGAAATTTTCCTCGTAGGATGCCTTTGGAAAATAGAGTTGTATAAAATCACCATTAGGAGAAGGTCCTTCGTAACCATTTTCCTCAGAAAGTTTAAAGGGACGTTTACCAGTCTCTTAAAGGTGAAATAATTTATGGTAGATAAGACAGTGGCTGAATTTATGTTTATTGAGTAGGAGGTGGAGATACCAAGACACATTTTTTCAGGACAGAGAAAACCCACTGGACATCTGGAGTTTTATTGAAACTCAGCAGTTCTTTGTCAGCTCCTGCCACCGTTTGTCTGTATTCTTTCCTGCTGTCACAGTAATGTCTTCACAGAAGTAGACTACTGGACTCATTTACAAAAAATATCGTCCCTATTAGATACTTATACACAAGAACATGGGAACATAGAGTTCAGGTTGAAAAATACCAAAGTTACCATTAAGATCTGAGTGTTGGACTTCACCTAATCTGTAAAATGCCTATTAGATAGTCCCAAAATACTTTGATTATGATGGGACAGAAAAAAAGCCTTCATTTATTAGCTTCTTGAATGTAAAGTGAGTCTTCGAGACCACATCTACAGTAGAGAGTAATGTAATCACTCTAATTTCTAGTCAAATACCATTAAAAACACACAAACCCTTCATCACCACAGTCATTAAGTAGGCCACATAATTGTCACATCTCACGGTAAATGATTAGAAGCATTTCTGGATTTTCAGCATTAACAAGCCATGTATTTTTTGGGTTTTCCATGTTATATCTATCAATATCTCGCTCTTTGGAAATATGATGTCAGCTGTTAATCAAACCCGGCAAACTTGGAGATAAAAGCCTGTCTCTAGGACTCTGATGATACTTGAAATATACAATAATTGAAGCCCTCCAGGTGAACTGTCAGGTCCTCAAAAGCCGGAACATCACCACCCTAATGTTTTATTTATTTGCCGTTACTGGAAATGTATAATAACTTTTTTTTTTTTTTTTTTTCGCTCAGGTCTGCTCACTTACGCCAGGCCAGAGCAGACCTCTTCCACCCCAACAATACAATAATTACCCAAATGCAATGTAGAGACCTTACTGTCCTGTACGCACTACATGTTAATCTGCACTATATGTACAAACTTTGGGAATGTGTGTCTTTTTTTATTTTGTAAATTTTACTGTTCAAATGGCTTGATATGTAAATAAATAAATAAAAAAAATCTATAAGTGAATGTGAAATAAAGGGCATTTCACCTTCTTATTAAATTACAAAGAAGAAATCATAGCTGGATCACACACAACAGCAATTTTCTTTATTGTCAGGATGTTCTCATGCTGGATCACATCATTTGACTGCTCTATCACCTTTTTGGTTTATGTCCATGTTGCATATCGTTTCATGACCTCCTCCACAGCGAGGAGGTCATGCATACAAATACATTTGTTTGAGCTGGAGGTACAGTAGGATGGAGAAAACAGTGATCACTCCACACTGGCAGCACACACATTATTAATAGTTATTTACACAATATTTTCTAAAATACCATGAAACAGTCTTTAACAGTGAAGGTTGACGACTACCAAAGATGATCCTCAGGCCTCTAAATCACACAGCTGGAATTGAAACTTTTGACAAAGGTTTGAATTTTAAATGAAGACGACCGTTCAGTATGTCTCTGTCTTTACAGCAGGTCTGTCACTGAGTGTCACTCGGAGAGACTGGCAGGTTATGAAGGTATTGGCAGTGATGAAATCTTACAGTGAGGCTGAAAAGGATGAGGAGTTCTTCATCTACTCTCCTTTCTTTTCACGTCAGGTGGAGCTAGAGCTGGAGATGAGAAAAGGAAGTCACTTCAGATTATAGAAACTCCCTCTTTCATCTGTTCCTAACAAATGGTACCAGGCTTTGGCCATGCTTTATTACAGGACGACTTCATTTGCCTTCTTTTCCGAGTTTTTCAAAGGGAAATACTTGCTCAGCTGCTGGAAAATGGCAACGACATATGTTAGAACACTGACTCCCTCCCTGTTCTTAATCTAGGGGATGTTTTATATGCATTTATCAACGTCATCATATGGAAACCTACGTCAAGTGCAAGTGGTGACCTGGCATCTCATCTGATAAATAATCTTTCTATTATAAAGAAATTCTTCATTGATTTGATTGTATAACAGTTTCATGAAGGAAAAATATACATGTAAGGTTAGTAAAGTGCGCTAAATAGTTCCTGAATATGATTCAAGTGACAAAATCTGGATTGGTTGAAGCAATATTTCAGTAACCAGTAATTAGTGGCTCCTTTAAAAGGAATAGTTAGAAGTTTTTGTGGGGTTGTATGAGGTACTTCTCCATAATTACTCTATTGCCTACAATAAATGTTGGTCAGCTTGCCCCTAGTTTGGAAAAGCAGCAGGAGTGCCAGTGGTGACTGTGGACAAGGTCACCAGCAAAACATATTTTGGCCACTTAGAAAAGGTCCACCTAAAAATAAAAATCAACATCAGATTAAGTGTATGCTGTATTTATTTTACTTTGTCGTCAGACAGCCTTTTGTAACAGGAAACCACCGTTACCACCGAACTCCTTTGGTAAAACAACAATTTTACCTTATAAAACACGGGAGTTGCTGATATACTAGTGCCTTTATTGGGTTGTTTGTGTTATTGAGTGACTTTGGGGAATCTAAACCAACCTTTAAAAATACCAAAGTCACATAAGAAAACGAGCAATCTGACCAATCCAGGCAGTGGTAAATTGACATTTGCCAATGGAGTCTGGTTGCTTTGACAGAGAAAATATTCTAAATACAGCATGCACTTAAACTGATATTGATTTTTTGAGGTGGACAATATACTGTACATTTTGCCATATCTACTGTAGGTAATACACTGTCTAGGAATAAGTCCCTCATACAATCCCACTTCAAACAACCATCCCTTTAACCACATTTTCTTCAGTCGGCTTTGCCAAACGCTGCTGGATTTCCTATTCTTTAAAAGAAAATGAAGTGGACCGTGCACACGTTTAAAAATAATCAGAGAAAAAAAAATCATTAAAAGATCATCAAAAGTAATTCTGTTCCAATGTCAAAGACGAAAAGCCTAAAAAAAAGTAGAAATAAATTAAAACCTGACAGCTATTAATCCCTTGTATTTTTGCTGCACCTTCTAATCCTGTCATTTGCACCCATGATAATAAAAACAAAAGCACATTTTAATAAAAATACACAAGCTTTGTTCA
Organism: Lutjanus erythropterus; assembly: GCF_056507025.1. Lineage (NCBI taxonomy): Eukaryota > Metazoa > Chordata > Actinopteri > Lutjaniformes > Lutjanidae > Lutjanus > Lutjanus erythropterus. The sequence continues at coordinate 15,902,964 of NC_139337.1, forward strand.
AACTTCATTCAGAGAACTGTAATAAGGGTTAGTAATACTACAGTACAAGTGACACACACAAGGCTGACTGGATGAAGCGTTGTTAGGGGTGACAAGTCCAAGCTGTGAGCGCGTTGCTGATGTGATGATGTATTCCCACAGTCCTCCTCATTTGGTGCAACAGGTCCATTACTCGCTGTGAGTTTCATACAATACATCATGCTGGTGTGGCTGAAGCTGGCGGCATTTCATAAGCATCCAACAGATGCTCCTTTGGTCCTTTATAGTAGTTCTTAGATCAGGGTGCAGAGCTGACTTGCAAGCGGAAATGTCAGATGAGGATCAGTCTTGCCTGTAGGTGGGTGTTTAGTCAACTTCTGTGAGTTAAGTAGTAAAATATGAACAAAACACAATTTCCAACATTCTCTTATGAAATGAATGTTGAGTTCCAGTAAAGCCTTCAAGGCATTTTTTTTAACACATAAAATATGCTGTAAGTTCCCAGAAGTAAGGCTTTCTCATAAAATAAAAATCCTGACTTCTTTAAAAATAAAGTGTTCTCTTCCTATACTTTACCATTTTCTCTCATCTATACGCAATCCCCTCTTTCATTTCCCCAGGCTTAAATAGAATCCGAAAACAAGTCTTTACTATGCCAGTGACACACTGGCCTAATTGTGCGTTCAGTCAAAAGTGTCTCCCAAAGGAAGGAAATGAAACCTCCTCCTCTTCCCATTTGCACTGAAACTCAAACCCCCTGACTCTGCTTGTGTTTGAGAGGCTGAAAGTAGAATACAGGCCTTCACTGGTGCTGAGAAAGACACTCAATCAGCAGTGCAGGGCTCATTCAGGAGCACAGACGAGCCAGCCAGGCCAAACTGTGCATGAGACAGAGGGAGAGTGAACAGCAATGCAGTGAATTTAGTTTTAAAAAAGGCCAGGGAGAGGAAATAAATAAAGTCAACATGAGTGGTGATCTATAATTTGGAACGGAAGAGGTTCATTTTAAACTCCATCTTTGGAGAGCCAGTGATAATGCCACAACAATGAAAGCTACGCTGATGAATGTCGTTGCCATTGGGTACAAGTAGAACTCAAGGTCATCCACGTTTTCCAAAGTTTTAATCACTGGAATGTAAAAAGAAAGTCTGATCCCAAACCCAAGCGTTTTACCCAAGGGCAACATTTCATCGTACATGCTCGAGGGCAGAGAGCGGGTGTTTGGGCTGCTGGGCAGGCGGGTCAGGCAGAGTTATCTGTTGGCTTTGTATTTGGACTTGCTGGCATCACGCGGCTCTTTGCTGGGGTTGCTCCAGTCGTCTGCCTCGGGGCTGGTCTTGTAATGCCGCCACGCTGACTTGTTGAAGACAGGCAGGCGTTCGAAGGACTCACTGGACAGAGCCTTTAAACAGAGGAGCCAACAAGAGCCAATAAGACAAGAGCCAATAAGAACTCACAAGACAATGTTTCATGTATTTGTTTTCTCACCAAGACTTAGACTGTGCTGGATGTAACACTTAGGGGTGCACAATATAACAAGTTAAATAGTAAACTTGAGAGTTACAACTATGTCACATTTGGAGATCTCATCATCTACCAATCGTCTGGGGACAACAAACCGAAAAACCTACGCTCATTACATTTTTTTCAAGGACACGGCTTACTGGAAATTATACTCTCCTGATATTCTAATCAGTAGTAATCACATAATGCCGCCGTCCCAGTACATAAAAACTTTGGACTGGTTCAGCAATGGAGTGTTTTAATAATGAAAGCTGGGGGACTGTCCCCCGTCTGAGCAAAGTGTTTACAGACTGCCTTGTGAGTCTAATTACAACATGCTCCACATTTGAGTAGCTCACTTTACCTTCAGATAGATGACTGCGTCTGTGCCCACACCCTCCATGGAGTAGAGTTTCAGATCCCCCTGGAAGTATCGGGCATAAAGCCTGGAAATCGGCAAACCGTAGCCAAACCCAGCCTGGATGGGGGGAGGGAGAATGTCAGCGTTTAATTTCCCTGATGTCATGCTGCATATGACAAATGTATGGGCTGAGAGAGGTTTGAAATAGTCACTATGGTCAATACTGTTTAGATTTTGTGTGTGTGTGTGTGTGTGTGTGTGTGTGTGTGTGTGTGTTTACCAATGGGACAGCTCCCGGCTCCAGGCTTGGTGTTGGGGCAGTGGAGTACATGTAGTTAAAGAGACGGTCTATCTTCCGCAGAGGGACTCCTCCTCCTCTGTCACTGATCTGAAGACAGATTGTGGGAGAGATGAAGTGAAGAAAGGTTCAAAAAACACAAATATTTATCTAATGATTTGCTGTGTGTGTGTGTGTCTGATTTACCTTTATGGACAGATCTTCTTTACCCAGCGTGACCTTTGCCTTCACTGGTGGTAATCCCTCTGTGCTGTTCTCATGAAGCTCCACTGTGGCTCTCATTGAGTTCTACAAACACCCACAGAGTTAATTAACTCAGCTCAGCACAAATCCTTAAAGAATTATAGCCACATTGTGATATAATTACATCTAAAGAGCGCCAAACTAGCTACTGACGCTGCACTGCTCACCTTAAAGAGCTCAAACAGCATGTGGAACAGATGAGAGGGCACATACACGGCCTGGATGGGCTTTTTAGGAGCCTTCACTGGAAGACAAGAATCACATACACAAAGTCGGTTATTTTGAAGTTAATGAGACGGTGAACATTGTAATCAAAGGACTAAATTTGAACTCCAAAGCTGCACCCACAAGCACTAGACAGCTTTGGTAGCAGAATACACTGTTGCAATACAGCTGTGTGGAAGATTACAGGGAGAACAGTCAAATGCATGAACACTTGGATTATTGTGTAAAAGAGAAAGAGCTCAGACTACTTCAACGGATGTACTGTACTTTGGTAATATGACAGGAGATACTGTTAAGAGAAGACATATTTGCTGAAAATCTTGTCATGAGCTTGTAAAAAAGACCATCATCAAGAGATTGCACAAGGCAAAACCAGCAATGTAGGATGAATGGCTGAAAATTGTAAATGTAATATATGTTATGGAAGAGTTGAATCATAGGATAAGGGAACAAGATTGAAAGAAACAGGAGAAATGGATGGATACATGTCAGCAGCAGGAGTAAGTTCTGAAGAGATGGGGAAATCCAAATCTTTTCATATTTTGTTTTATTTTTTCTCCTTTCTTTTATGTGTATGGGTTGTTTCTGTAATGGAAAAGCAATAAAAATGAAGCATATATATATATCTCTATAAAAATTCTTACTGTTGAACTCTTCAATTTTCAGCTCCGGAGCAGCCAAGTAGTACTTCTCACACAGCATCTTGGCAGTGTCATAAGCATCTGACAGGAGAGGCAAAACAACATGAGACAGGGTAGAACAAACAGAACATGTTCATTGTTTACATCTGTTTTCCTGTTTCAGGGAGGGAGCTAGTGTAGCTTCTGTTGCTCGCTGGGTCACTGGGCGGGCAGCTTTGGCGCCACATTGCTTGAACTCATTAAAAATTATCATTAAATAAACATGCCGTTTAGTACGGATGAACTCAGGTCTGTTTGATTTGCAGCACGGCTCTGATATACCTTAGTTTCCCAAAAGAATTACGTAAGCATGCTCAACAAAGCAACAACATACCAACCAATAGATAACAAAATATTCCCATATTGACTTTCTCTTTCTCACCACTGACGACTTCAGCAACACTGCAGGTGGGATCAATACTGCCTATGTGTTTTGGATGAGCGGGGTTGGTGTCGTTACCGAACAGGAGAGCTGCACAGAGGAGACAAGGAAATGAAAACTGGCTGCAGAGGCAGGATAGACAGTGTGCTTGTGATCCAAATAAAACAAGGTGGTGTGTGAGACTCACTGTGTTGGTTGATGAGCATGCGGAAAGAGATGCGATTGGTGTAGAAACGGTCGAGGAAATACTGGATGTTGCTGCTGATAAAGGGGTCAAAGCCGAACTTCTCCTTGTACTCAATGACTCCCTGAGCCATAGTGGGAACCACGTCATTGTGACGGTTACGGATCTCAATCAAGAGTTCCAGGAAACTGAAAAAAAATAAAATAAAAATAAAATCCACTTATTAACACCCTGATCAATGATCGACCTTGAAATTGTCAGTGAGGTTGTTCCTTAATACATCTCATGTACAGGCATATTTTAATCATTCTAAAAAGGGCCAAATTTAAAATCAAGAACTACAAGAGGGCACAATAGGATGCAGATCTCCACCACACAACAGATGGTGAAGCACCCACAGTTTTGCAAAGTTTTTTTTGTACAGCATGATATAGTGTAAGTTGTCTTATCTACACATACGCAAAGTAGGCTGAGTTTTTGTATAATATAGTTTGCTTTAAAATGCATAGTATTGTGTAATGGTATTATCTGAGTTTGTCTAACTCTTTAAACCTAATGAAGAAACTATAAATGAGACGATAAGTCCAGACTTCTTAATTTAAACACTGTCATTTATTTAGAACATTACAAGCAGGCTATACAATAATATAGCAGATATAGAAATCTACATTTTTGGAGAAACTCATAAGAGCTGAAATTCTAAATAATTTACATTTAATGTTGCCTATTCATAGATCAGAGCCCGCAAACAAGTTACAGTTGAACTAGTGGTCCTTTAACACTCCATGATGGAAACTGCAGGTGCGCAGCTTCTCCTTTACAGTCAAGATGGTGGCAAAGTTAACAAATCTGCAATGTATTCATCTTGCATCTCCGGCAACACGAGGGGTCCTTGAGCATACAGTCATGAATGTGCTCAAGAAAATATTTGGCTGAAGAGTCCAGTATTATCTGGACCCATTACCTGGTGCATTATCTCCACTTATCAGTATCTTTTCTTGGACCCGCCCTGTTTCTGGCATCCATAAAAAGGCTCAGTCACAATGATCACCAAGGCTAAAATTAATGTTCTTTCATTTTCAGTGAACGGAACAATTCTTGGAAACGGCCTCTCTAAACAGACTGGCTTATCCAAATTCCTGTCTGTGTTTATCATACGGACACTGTTATAGTATAAACACACACCGTTACCTGTGCAGTCAGTCAGCAGAGAACTACAGGGGATTAGCAGCAGGTTGGAGGGACATAAAGTCATAAATCCAGTTGTATCACACTTGCTTTTATGAATCATTAATTGAGGCAATATCCACTCACTCATTCAGGGCGTGAGCATCCTCTGGCTTTCTGTTCTCATAATCCAGCAGCTCCAAAAAGCTCTGCATGTACCTAATAAAGCGAACAAGAGGTCAAAGGGCAGCTTTTACACACGCTTTTTAACAAACGACACTACGACTATAAACCTTATCAGCAGACAGCAATATAAAGTTCATTTCATGAGGAAGTGTCTCACCATTTCTGCACCAATCTGACGGAGGGTTGGCTGAGCAGGTTGTCAGGTAGTAGGTTGACCTCCCTCATGGTGTTCGCCAGCCGCACTGGCAGCTCCTTACGCAGGAACATGTAGGATGTTTTCTCACATGCATTGTCCCTGCCTGAAAGAAGAGAGTGGTATCTGTTGAAGGTGCACCATTGAAAGTGACTGATTTATCTGGAGATTCTGGAACAGTTTTCCGATTATTCTAATTTTATTCTAAAGCGTTTAATATGTTAACTTAAAACTCCAATTCTATAATAGTTGAGATGTTGTGTAAAACGTAAATGAAAACATAATGAAATGATTTGCTAACCCTTTTCTATCTTAATTATACTCTATTAAAAACAGTACAAAGACAAGATATTTAATGTTCAAACTGATTAACTTTATTGTTTTTGTAAATACACAGTCATTCTGAATTTGATGCTTGTAACACGTTCCAAAAAAGTTGGGGCATGGGCACGTTGACCGCAGTAATACATCACCGTTTCTTTAAACAACACTCAGTAAGTGTTTGTGAACTGAGGTTTTAAAAGTGAAATTCTTCACTCTATTATTGCTTGACATGTGACTCCAGTTGCTCAACATTCCAGGGTCTCTGTTGTCATATTTGTGCCTCATCATGTGCAACGTTTTCAACAGGCGACAGGCAGACTGGTCTAGTAGCTGCACTCTTTTACTAAGAAGCCACATTGTTGTAACACATACAGATATGTACTTTTCAGCATTAATGGGGCCTTCATGGGGCCATCACAGATGCTGGCTTTTAAACTGTGCGCTTATATATACACAATATAAATGGTCCTTTTCCTCTTTAGCCTGGAGGACACAACATCCATGATTTGACCTTGCATCAGTCCATCTACGATAAGGCCCAAAGGAGTCTGCGTCTTTCTTGGATGTTGTTGATATATGGCTTCCACTATGCAAAAGTAAAGCAGCAGTTCACTTCAGCTCACTTCAGTTCCAACAACCCAACACAGAAGAAGAAAAAAAATACCCTCCTGTCACTGTCCTCTGGCTCTGGTGGCTCAGATGTGTCTGGACATGTCCAATGAAGCTGCAAGAAGGTCATTTTCAGGTTTCAGGTTGTAGTATTTGACACTGAGACAGCAGAGTAAATACTCTCCCAGTGTTTCAGAGCAGAGGAAACAAAGTTTTTCATAGTTTTGTGACTTAATTTAATGTACTTAGCACGTTTTTAATCATTCAAACTTGGCTGGGTGATTAATAACTCATTTCTATGGTGTGGCAAACTCAGAACACATTTATTGTTGCTTTACAAAATATTCAGTCTTTTGTTGCCCCTTTTGCAGGCATCAAATTCAGAAGAGTGCATATTTACAAAAAAAACCCAGCTCAGTTTAAGCATGAAATATCCTGTCTTTGTACTTTATTCAGTTGAATATAAATTGAAAAGGATTTGCAAATCACTGCATTCTGTTTTTATTATTCTTCCCAACTTTTTGTAATTGGGGTTTGTATATAATATGTACCAAAGTGAGTTATAGAGAAGATAAACATACAAGCCACAGACAAAATGTAAGTGTCGAACTGGGAGCTGTGACAGTTTCAGTTTTCAACCTTTAATACGATACCCTCCACTTTACTATCAGTCTGGAGATATATTTACTGTCCACCAACACTGGCTTGAACCATACAAGGAAATCACAAATCTTGCTACCCAGCAAAGAGAAGGGAGTCATGGAAAGGTTAGGGGGGATTTATGTTTTAGATCTAAACAGGAAAAACTGAATTATTGTGGTATAATGTTAACTGTCTTTCTTGAAAATGATAACTATGTGGGAAGCCGACATTCCATTTTGAACGCCACTTAACCAAAATGTCATTTACACGGCATGCAAATAGTCCGGTCTCTCTTATGAGGGCATGTGAGGACTCAGAAGCATGTGAACCCTATTAACCCCCAGCAGAGAAAATCCGAGAGGAAAATATGTCGGGCGAAAAAAGCTTTCATGTTCTTCCAGCTTTTAAAAAGGGAACAATAGTGAAGTTTAAACAACTCATAGACTTGCAGCAGAATAAAAGGAAATGCCCCATCATCTCAGAGGAAAGGCTTCCACTGATTCAGCAATATGAAGACTGACTCAGCTCTAATGACACACTCTGCAGCTGCTGACTATCCTTGGATGGTGTCTCATTGGTTCCCTTTTAAAACACACCACTATGCTCGGTCCTGCTGCTCCTCTGACATGAAAAATTACTGCTGACAAGATCCTCGCTGTGTTTCTTCAAGGCGCAAACAAGTGCCGCATGATTACTGTACCTCACATCAGATTCACAGCTGTGAGAACAAATTACGTAATGGAGATGACTCCGTTTAATCAGTGATGGATTAAGAAAAGCCTGGAGTGCGGCTACCAACACTGTCATCTTGTGTTTCAAGCCTCGTGGCAGAGTGTAGCACAGTTACTGACTTGACAGACAGAGAAAACACTGCACAAACAACACAGACCCTGAATGAGACCAGCGGTATTATAGTTTTGTATTTTTCATTTAGTTTTTGTTTGAAATTTTCAATTCAGTTTACATTCAGTTAGTTAGTTTTCAGAGTATGTTTGCTTGTTTTTTATTGTTTAAAAATGTTTGTTTTAGTTTAATTTTGATTAGTCTTAGTATTAGTTTTTTTTTCAATTGGAACATATGAAGTTCAGATAGGGATTCCAATACAACACTCTCAATAAACATATGCAACAATGCTTCCTCATACTTCTTGTGCTAACAGATTTGACCAGATTAACAAAGACAAAAACTACAGAAATGTCACTTATTAGCACTGAAACCATGAATCAATTATGAAGTGATTATTACTCGCCAACTATTTTGATAATTGATTAATCAGTTTGAGCTTTTTTTAAGAAAAAAAAAAATCTCTTCAGCTTCTGAAATGTAAATATATTCTGGTTTTCTATTCCTTTATGACAGTAATCTGCACATATTTGGATTGTGATCGAAACAAGACAACTGAGGACGTCACCTTTGGGAAACACTCATCAACATTTTTCACCATTTTCTAGACCAACCAATAAATTAGTCAAGAAATGAATCAACAGATTAATCATCAGTGAAAATAATTGGTAGTTGCAGCCTTATACCACGTTTTTATTTTATTTTAGGTAGTTTTGTAAGTATACAATATTGTTTCAGCTAGTTTTTGTTTTATTTCTAATGTCTACTTTTTATTTTTAGTATTTTCTTTGCTTCTTGGTAAGGGTTAATTAACTATAACAAATTGCACGAGACTTAAAAACGTGTTCTGACAAACTACACTGAATCATGCTCTGAAATAAGCTCCTAAAGGTTGGTATAAGCCTGAAAATATGACTAAACCCTTATTGAGCAATTAAGAAACTGGTGTAACATGAGCTGCATCCTCCACTGCATACGTGCTGTTGCCCCAGTCTGTCTGAGGATACCTGCAGCAGTTTGTTGTCACATGTCCACTTAATAGTAAACAAACCTGCAACAGAAAGCTGTCATGCAGATCCATGGTACTGTTTGTGCTGTTATGGGTGGGTTATTAAGAGTAAACACCAAATGCAAAGGCCACATTTGATCATAGCAAAGTCTAATGTTTCATGGCAGCTTGTAGAGGACTATTAATAACAACCCAGAGATTCACTGTGACGCTTGAAATCCAAAGAAATAGTGACTGAAGAGTTAAAATACGAGGTAATAATATAAAATGCCCCCGGTTGTCTTCCAGTAATCAGCAAGTCACTCCTGTAAGATGACAGCCCTGACTGCAGAGCCACTTACCAAAATCCAGAAACTGCTTAATGGAGAGCGGGGACGGCGAGAATCTGGAGTAATACTCGATTTTAGGGTTGGCGTTTTTCAGCAGAGACGTGATGATCCTCATTTTGAAAGTTTTAATGATGATGTCTCGATCTGAACGTTAGAATGAGAGTCAGTGAAAACACGACCATCGCAGCCCCGCTAGTGTTGACAGCAGCGGACACACGGCGGACAGTCCTCCTCCTCCTCTCTCAGCGGCGTCCACATTTCCTCCAGGCCGCGGGCCCCCAGTGGACACGAAGAGGACAGATGGATAAATGTCCATGAAGTTACATGATAGGAAATAATATGCTCTCAAGAGGGCTTCCTGGGTCTACATTGTTCGGACATTCAGAGAGATGAACTAGCTAAACACTGTCAAGACAACCGGAATCAAACCTCACTTCCTGCTGCGTTTTTCAAAATAAAACAACAAACCGTTAAATGTCAATAAATTGCAAGGGACAACTCATATTGAGAGTTTTAGGGGCTGAAATTAATATACACGTAAATACATGAATGATTATGTAATTAAATATATAAATAGATATTTAAGTAATCTAAAGCTTTAATTTCATTACAAATGATTAATTTTAATTTAATAATAATAATTTTTATATATTTTATACGTATACATGCACGTGTTATCTTTAGTCAGAAACTTCCAAGGCTCTAACTTTATGTATATATATTTAACTTACAGTACAGCTATACTGCAATGGTATTAGAGTGACATGAAATGTGATTGAATTTAAAAAGAGGTGATAAAAGATGGACCAACAGTTTCCAAAAACTCTTTTCTTATATGAAAAGAGGTTTGTGATGTATCATACACTTTCTTTGTCCCTTGGCCCTCTAGTTCATCGTGAGAGGACCCTCAAACGGATCATCTGATCCTTGTGCTACTGGACAAATCAGTATTAACTTTAAACACTGTGCACTGACATGTTGGATTACTACCCTTACTAATGACTTCACGTTTATTTTCGCAGATGACTTATTTTTGCCAATGAGAGATGTGGGGGGAGAATGAAAGAAAAGAGAAAGAAAGATTTTGAAGGTCAAATCTTCCGACTTCCGGTCTCTTTGGACTACATTGACGGTTTTGGACAGCACGTACATTCGAAAGTCTCGACTCAACCGCACTTGGGCAGGCTTGTTGATGCACTGCGGCGATTGGCTTAAAACCAGGAAGTGACAAACAGCAACAACCTGATTGGACGAGGGCGTGTCAATCAAGATCGTTTACGTTGTCTTGTTTATCTGCGACCACTTATGTGTTTCGTATTAATGCGCCACAAAGTGTCTCATCGGACTATATGAATGACTTGATACATTTTACACGTACATTTATGACTATATTTAAGGACTGTAGGTAAACTGTTATTATGACAACTATTTTTCACAACCATGCGATCATAATAAAGCTCCAGCTTGCACGCAGAGGCCGTTAGGCGTCTACCAGAATTAGATTTCTCCTGCCATCTAGCGGTGGATGACATGAAATGAAAAGCTAGAGCGTGACAGAGCAACTGGATGGCAGAAATGAATTGATAATAAAACAATGCTAAAGGAAATTCCAGTAGCACTTTTTTGAGGGGGTGTGCGTAAGACTTTTCATGAAACTGGCATAACAATGAAATGAGACCTGTTATGAACATTAATGCTTATGACTGCTGTCATTAAAAGTCATTATTTAAGATGTCTTTTTATGACAACTTGAAATTAATCAAAACATTAGACAATGTTTTTAGAGCATTTGTATTGATATTGTAATAACATTTTAAAGGGACAATATGCAACATTTTCCTTAAAAATAATAATAATAATAATAAAAAGAATATTTCCTGACTCATATAAGCATAATCTCTTTTGATCATCACATATGACCCAGTAGAAGTGTACGGTGGTGGATGTATTTACAGAGATTCTGTCTTCTGCCTGTATTTCCTTGTTTTCTCATGTTTTATTGTGTTTGGGAAGCTTTACTGTCACTGAAATGTTGGTATCTGACATCCTGGAAATAATACTCAACAATCAGCTGGCATTGTGGTGCATTTACAAACAGCTCTGACAAATGCCACATAGGTTATGGAAAACATAGTATCAACAAACAGTTCTTTAAATTTCAGCTTTCCAGCTACTAGTTTTTCTAAAATAATCCCCATTAAATGAATATAGTAAATTAATCGACATCTTACCACGCTTAAATAAGTGATTTAAAAGTGGTTTTATTTTCCATGACTGGATTTAGCTTCCATCTCATTTATGTGGGACAGCAAACCATATTACCAAGATGTTAGTTCACTGAAATATTTATCCATTTCAGTTACAGCATTCTGGGATTTCTGTCATGTTTAGCCTTGGCTGCCTTTGGCTAACCTGAGCAAGATTTGGCTCTCTTGTTTTAGTAGTTCACCATCTGATTTGGTGTTTGATGTATTTTTTTGGTACTATGCGTTTCTGTGGCAACAGAATGTCATATTGCAAAATAAATGTCAACAAATCAGATTTTGGTCTTAACTATATTATGACTATAATATTACTGACTTTTGGCTTTGTATGGCAGAGCAGACCTATAGCTAAAGCATTTCCAAATAACCTGTGTATACAGTACAATGTATATTAGGGATAATAATGATTAATCAATTATCGATTAGTAGGTGATCGATCAAGTAAAATTTAATTGATCTACTATCAACTAAAAATCTGAAATATAACATTTTATTTTTAAAAGCTCCACATTTTATCTGGTATTCAAGTATATGCCTTAAATATGTAGGCCTGTATGTCTTTATTTGTTTCTTGGGTTATGTAAGAGAATGTGCAATATGTCGTTGTGGAAGTAAAGCTTTGACCAAGAAAAAAATACCTTTGGTATTGTTTAGTATAAGCAACATTAATAGATGTTAATATTACCAATGATCAAAAGTGCTTATAATCTGCAACCCCACTGTATATGCATGGTCTCTCTATTTTGGTAGAAAAACAGAGGACATACAGCCTAAGTCCCACGGCTTTTTGCTCTGTGCACCAATAACAGTTGAGCAAACTCAACTTTCTCCTTCCCTGTTAAAGTGAAATATAGTCACATCTTTAACTAGTGTCAGCAAAATGCTAGTTAATGATAGATGTAGATTAGCTTGCAAGTTAGCTAGTGTTTTGCTGACATTAGGAAACTTGAGATATAACCATATATCGCCTATGAGGTTCCCCCAGCAACATGTTTACCATTTTCAAAGTTTGGTTTCCCTTTCAACAGAGATGAGCCTTGCATATTTAAATACAGGAAACAGGAAACAAGAAAACTGGTCAAGGTTCCAAAGTTACTTGACTGTTAATGGAGTACAAAGCAAAAAGGGGAGGGACTCAAATCTGTGACATAATGAACATCCACAAGATAAATAAGCTTGTAATTCATATTTATATTTATTTATATTTACTTATATAATCTCTTAATCAAACACATGCAAGAAGTACAAATGACAGACACACACACACACACACGCACACACACTCAGAGTTCTCATGCCGATCCATCTACTACAGCCATCTTAGTGTTTTCATTGTCGTCGTACTCTTCCTCAGGTAAAGGATCATACTGCCGGCGATATAGCAGACGGTTCACCAGCGTGATGATAAACATCTCCAGGATCAAAAGCTGCTGACTCATCACTGTTGAGACAGCGAGGCGCAGAAAGTGAATGTGGTGGAAAAAAAAACAAAGATTAGATGTTCAAGAAGCTGTATGTTTACGAAATAAAATCATTTCCCATGTTGTGACTGGATGAACAGAAGGATGGACTGACTCATTGTTGATCACTGTACATAGAGGCATGAATGAATGAATCTGTTATGTTGACTCACTGTATCCCCTGGCGGCAGCAGAGAAGGGCGGAGTGCAGGCGATGGTTCCATTCAAAGCCAAGATATTGATGATAGCGGTTTGCAGCTGGCTCAGGATAAGCACCAGCTACACACACACACACACACACACACACACACACACACACGTAAACTGTTTAACCTGACAAACCTTACAGCACTTATATTTTATTGTGCATATGTGTGTTTACTTACAGCCGGACATCAAGAATGTCCACGTTACTGTAAATCATGAGGTGTGTACTTATGTGTGTGCGTGTGTTTAAAGTATCTTGTGATCCTACCTGGTACATGGCGTACTTGGGGATGATCTTGAGTGTCCGCAGGGTAATCCTGAGGTGCATGAACATGATCGCTACAGGCCACAGGGCAATAATTGTCAAGATGCCCACAAATGGGTTGATCCATATAGCGGCTCCATAGATGCTTAACTGAAATACACACAGACAGTAGAGTCAGGATGTTAGCAAAGGCAATGAGACAGAATAAGTCTGAAAGAACACGAACAGAACAGGCATTCATGACGCAAGAACTATGAAAGACGTGTCTCAACTGGCACCATCATCCCTCCTAATTTTATCATCATATTAACAATGTTATTGCTCTGTAAAGAGTCTTTAAAATGGATGTACTAGCCTGTTTTATTTTCTTCTTATTTAGTTCACTTTGTATGATGGAGTACCAGGGCCACATTAAAGAAAAAAAAGATGAGGAAGTCGACATATCAAGAATTAAGTCAGACTTTCAGCGTCAGTGCCAGGCATAATTAAGTTTTAAACTGGGGAATTTTTTTCATTTGCATTTTCAGAATAAAGTCAAAACATAAAGAATTTAGCTGATATACCACTTCAACTTTATTCTTAAAACAATATTTGAACTTTATTTTTGATGTTTTGGCTTTATTCTGAAAATTTCTACTTTATTCTCAAGATACAAAATAAATAAATAAATCAATAAATCAATAAAATAAATAAGCAAATAAATAAATAAATAAATCCTCCTCTTTTGATTATTTTTTTTAATGCCTGGAACTAATACTGAAAGTTCGACTTTATTCTTGACATTTCAACTTTATTCTCGAAATGCAAAATTAGGAAAATTTCCTCCTCCTCCTCTCATGTTATTCTGGCTCTAATATTTTTGATATCTTTACACTAAGGACCTTTATTTCTTATATTTTCCTATTATTTTTCTAATTTCTTTGTCAAAATAGGGAAGACTTAGTAATACGTATAGAAAGTTTAAGTGTACTAATGCTATTCTGATGATTGTTGGACAAATTTCTTTGTGAACAGACAATAAAGTGTTGTCTGATCTTAAAACATGCCTAAGTGAGGAAGGAGTCATGATGATTAATGCAATTTATCCAAGGTGTATCATGACTTCCTGTTGCTCACTATGAAGAAATAATCGACTCACTATGAGTTTATATGATTAACAAACACTTAGTGGGTCATCTGTGATTGAATGTTAACTCACAGTTAGTTCATACATTCATTTATATGCCACAAATAAACTGTAGAATTATAAAATCAATTGCTCTTTCATGCCACTAGATGGTGCTAAGTTTTTTTCTGATGAGGTCAACAGGTTTGGTAGATTTTGCCAGTCTCAGTGTCTGCTTAATAATTTTTCTGCAATAGAAATGATTGAAGTGACATGAACAGTCTAAAAACATTATCTTGATAGATAAAACAGATGCTTTCCTTTGGGAACATAATTTGCAGTTGAAAAAAATTAGTTATCACAATACCCAGCATGCTGCCAAACGTCAAAAATCATTGTGATGAAAGTGAAGCCATACTGTCAGATGCAAACATTTAATGGTCTTTGTTTATGTCACATTTACAATCTTTATGGTGAAGCTAGAGTTTTTTGTTAATGCTGAACAAAATGAAGCACAGCATTGGGGCGCTTAAACCAAAACATCTAGAGGTTGCAGGGGACAAATCAGGGGAGAATGTAGAGATTTAAGCAAACCACAACAGTTTAAACTGTAATAAAGTGTTAAAGAGAAACTGGATTTTAATGTTGTGCCAGGAACCTGTTCACTGTTTCACAGCACCATGATGTATGGATGTGTGTTAGCATGCTAACATGCTTCCAATGACAATGCTAACATGCCAGTGATTAGCAGCTGTAATATTTACTGCACCATCATTGCCATTTAAGTTTACCAAAGTATTCTAGCGTTTGCTAATTAGTGCTAAACACAAAGTACAGCTAAGGCCAATAGGCATGTATTTAGCTATAAACAAAAGCACTGGACGAATTAACATTTTGGCCTGATGGTGACACTGAACAAAAAGTCAGGAGCTCATCAAAGTCATTAGGATGTATTGTTTGGGGAACATGACTGGAC
Source organism: Lutjanus erythropterus (assembly GCF_056507025.1). NCBI lineage: Eukaryota > Metazoa > Chordata > Actinopteri > Lutjaniformes > Lutjanidae > Lutjanus > Lutjanus erythropterus. Next base: position 15,918,398 of record NC_139337.1, read on the forward strand.
AAAATGTCACGGCAGCCCATCCAAAGCCTGACAAAATATTTCAGTCTAGAACAAATCAGTGGGCCAAGCAACCACAAGACAGACTGCTAGCATGGCTAATAAAAACAGCTTCATATTTCAATGAAAATAGACCCTTTACACAGTCCTAATTAAGATCCCACTACACTTGACCTAAATGGAATGGAGCCTTACTTAGCATCATTGGTAACACCTGTGTTTACCCCACTATTGCATATCAATATGGCTGCTGTGAAAGAGGTTTATTGAGCTTCAGAAATATACAATTCAAAATACATTCTGCATTAATTCTTCATCAAATCATGAGTCATACATAAGTTACACATTAATTAGGAATGATAATTAAGCATCCCCATTAATTACTACAGAGACAAAGAGAGCAATTGTATTCATTTCTAACTTTCCATTCTCTAAATGACGAGCACACAATATTAAATATAGCCAATCTGGGCTGTAGTGACACACTAATATATTTTTCTGAGTAATTTAACAATACAAATCTTGGAGAACAACGAGCACAAAGAGAAAATAAAAATACAATAGTTTTTCCAACTCACATCAGCAAGGTCAAATGTCCCGTTGGTATAGAGGACAATGGAGAGGATGGTGAAGACAATCTTCAGGAGAGCAAACTGGAAGGAGCCAAGTTTGAGCAGGAAGAGCATGCGCCTGGAGTTGACACAAAGGAAAGTTTTACAGTAACTGCTGATGATAAAAACCCACTGTGGAATGCCCCAGTGCCCTGAACCAAACCTGGATTATTACCACAGGATGTTCTGGACAATCGAGACCGGCCTTGAGCGTATCTTGATTGGCTTCAGACATGTCCGTATCTGAATGTTCTTACATGCGCAACAACAACATTAACGGTCCCTCTGAGGTGCATTATACCCTCCTGATTTCCCAAGAGACCGCAAATGATCCCGAAACCGTGAAAGTCGTTGATGGAAAGATGAGTTCTGCATCAAAGAAAGAATCTGAGCATGTCTCGGCTTGACTATCAACATCATCTTTGTCGTTGCTGTGTGCAGTGGCAAAGTTTATGTGAAAGGGTTTTCTTAGTATTTTGCGCTCAGTGAATGCATGTTAATCAGTGCATTGTGCTGAAAATAGACCCGTATGTTGGTTGATGCGTAACGCCAGCATGCAGACAGCTTAAACAAACTGTGCCTGTAGATTAGACACAACAAATAGTGTTTGGATAACTGTGGACCTCATTTTACCTGATTTCAACCATGGAAGGGAAAAACATTATCACTCTGTGGAAACATTTACCTACATGTCTTGGTTATAACACAATTTATTATTTTTTATATACATCTCCTAACTTATTACAGTCCTTCTTTAAGGCTTCTTTAAGAGTTCTGAATTTCACTACAGTCTCAAGAAAATCAAAAGACCAGTTATGTATAATGATTATGAAAATGGTGTGTTAAAACTATTAATTCTGGAGGCCATGTGCTTCTCTCTGAGAGTCTCCTTTGTTCAAAAACTATACTTGAACACAACTGTATTCACTAAGTTTTTTAATTTAAAGTCAGTCAAATAAAATGTACTTTTCCTCTTTAAATATACTTTGTTAAATAAACTTGAATCTTTCAGTTTAAGAAGTCAAATAAAATCTGTACTTCAAAAAGTATGAGCCAGATTTGTCATTATTTGAGTTCTTAAAAATTAAATGGTAAAAATGTGAAATTATTAACCATTACTCACCTTTACATCAATGCGTTCACTTATCAATTTTGAAATACATTTTTTTGGGTTTCTAAAACTCAAATATTCAAGCTTTCTAAGAGGAAACATAAATTATCTCAACAAATGATTATAGGTCAGCAAAACTTTTCTTAGTTTATTTCTAAACACAAGCTTGTGAGTTTTAGTGATGACAGGAGCCTTGAATTGAGTTGAATTGAACTTCTCAAGACTCTTTTTTTGTTGTTTTTTACAGTGAATAAGCACTGCTATCCATGCAGGTTATTGTTTTAAAAAATAATGATTTCATATACACTGTGTGAATAATTTTCTGGGAACTGTTTCCATGTCTTCCAAGGAAGCAAGTCAGCGCTGGCTGTGTTTTCAGTTTCATCTTTCTGAAAGCCAATCTGATATTCTTTAGCAAATAAAATGGTTCATTCTGAGTCATTACTCTAAGGGAGGGAGGGTTAGGAGATGTATGAGGCTGCACTTCCAACCAGACATTTTCTCTGTGGTATGAGGTGATGTTTCAGAGAGTTGTGTTAATGATCTGAAGACAATGTATCTTCTTAGGCAAAATTATTTTTAAAGCCGCTGGTGTGGCTTCCCTGAATATTAATACTTTATAATGTTTATTAAACATTACTTTATTCTGGAAGGATGTAATGCAAAAACAATTCAATATACTGTTTTGTCTTCATTTCCATATAATAATGGAATTAGTAACTTTGTGACTGACAGGTTGTTGGGCCTGTAGATTAATCAGTCGGGATGACATTTGTGTGTGTATTTATTTTTTTATTTATTTTATATATTTATTCAGAAGTTAAAGTTTGATTTTCTATTTGGTTTGTGATTCTGGTGTTGTGTCCATTTGTCCTCTGGTGAGTTACGACATGTTTTTGTTATTAAGTAAAGAAAAATTAACTGCATAGATCAATCAGTCAGCTTTGACAGACAGTTGTACTCAGCCAGTGTGCTTCAATTCACACTTTTGCCTTGAAGGAGTTCAACGACCAGGAGCGCGTTCACTCTGCAAGCAGAGAACAGAGGATCCCTGAGGTTACATAATCTGCAAACAGCCCAAAAATTACATCAGAGACCTCTGGGCACTAAGTGAACCTTTAAATCAATTAGACGTTGTCATCACCTTCTACTGTGCACAGGATCTGTGCTTCATTAACACTGCAGGAAATTTCAATAACCACCTCAGTAATGCAGGAATTTCTTAAGATTAAAGGATAATTCCAGTTTATTTCACCCTGGTGTATTTCCTCTCTCTCTCCTTTGTTGATGCAGGGAGGAGGGGCCAACTTTGAATGTTGTCTTTGCCAACATTGCTGCATTAAAGGAATCACTTTTGGGAAAAACCCTTCTTAACTTCCTTGCTGACAGTTCAGTGAGAAGGTCAATTCCATTCTCATGTCTGTGCGGGAAGCATGCAGCTGCAGGATAGCTTAGCGTAGAGTCACACGAACTATTTTCCCAATTTTTTTCCGGTCTCTGTGCCAAGCTAAGCTAACCAGCTGCTGGCTTAATGGTGGAATTTGTAACATTATTTATAAACGCACCATTAATAGTTGGCCCCTCCTCCCCAGCTCCACCAATGAGAGAGAAAGAGGGTGAGAGACATAGAATTTGTATTTGGAGAGAGTGGATGGTGGCAATCAGGCAAATAAAACATTTTCTGATCATTTCTCAGCAGTTACACTCAAAAGCACAGATAAACTTGCCCATAAAACCTACAGCCAAAAACTTCCTCAGCCTGCTCTGCCTCTGTGTGTGTGTGTGTGTGTGTGTATATATGTGTGTAAAACTCTTTCTACAGCTCTCACATATATAGAGTAGAGGAAAGACAGAGAATGTGATGTAACCATTGGTCACCATCAGCGTCCCAGGTGCTAATTTGCCATTTTCAGTGTGTAGGATGCAGTTTGGAGGTCGCTCTTGTTTCCCAGGGAGTGAGTCAGAATACCAAAACTCTTGAAACTGACAAAAATACACTTCTTGCGAAAGATAATGGGAGCAAATTTCCAAATTCACAAGCACTTGCTGCTGTGCGTCTGTTCAGTGTTCTTCAGAAGCCGTTCACACACAGAGTGTTTTGTTAGCGATGACGCCGGAGTGTTATTTACCGTGTGATGGCGACATATGGCAGGCAGAGGCAGCAGCAGCAGCACGGCCCGGTGCTGATCTTTAGTTTGTGTCTTCCCGCTCGCCTCAGGAAGGCCTCATCACCACCCACCTCCTCCAGCATCATGATCAGGAACTTGAACACCACAACTGCAAAGTAACTAAAGAGAGGAATGATGAGAAGTTGGAAGTAAGGAATGAGAGCAAAGGATGCAGGGATAGTGAGAGATAAAGAGTTTAAAGAAGCAGGATCAGGAGCGAAAATGAAAGCCAGAAGTTGCACGCTCATTACACAACAGTATCAGTTTTCTATAAAACTCTTGGTATGTTATGAAGCTCAAGTTTCCTCTCTTTGATTTTTTACTGTGGGACTCTGTGGGTAACAAAACACACAGCGCAGTGAGGGATGAAAGGTGAGTAAAAGAGAGGCAGAGACAGAGAGACCCACCAGGCAGAGGTCATATCAGTAAACATGGTGGCTCTGGGGATCCACATCCCTAGACACGACATGGTGCCGATCACCTGGAAAACAGAGAATGGGAGGCAATATGAAGACAGTGTGTTTGTCCAGCACCCATGCATTTTGCCCGGACATGGGTGAAAAACATCTTATCTTATTCTTACCGGCGCTGCCCCATTCACCCAGATGATCACGCTCTTCTTATTGCTGGGCACTTTCCTATAGATGTACATACACTCCTCTATGAAGACCAGCATGGACACTGCCGCCATGAAGGTCAGCACAGAGTACAGGATGATGCCAAATATGTCCAACTCTGGAGGGAGAGGAGAGAAATTACAACAAATGAGCGCTCTTCAAAGAGATAAGATGCAACAGTGGATCAAAGGGTCATTCTCCAGAAACTGCAACTTGATGTGATCTTTGATTGTGCAGTTATGCGCGTCATTGTGTTGCATTTATGTGGTTAGAGCCTTCATCAGTCCTTGAAATGTTTATTCAGGCAGACTGAGCAAATTACTGTCAGAAAATAACATAGCCTGCAAGCAAATAGCGTAACACGTCCTAACAAGACTGAGAATTACAGCTGTGCAGGATGATCTGTGAGACTGCGTTTAGTACAGGTATAATGTCTACCTATCTCCACTATGCAATCAATCATATGTGTGTGTGTGTGTGTGTGTGTGTGTGTGTGTGTGTGTGTGTGTGTGTGTGTGTGTGTGTGTGTGCAAGAGAGAGAGAGTGACAACAGGGTTGGAGCTTGACATTTTTGTGCAGATTTATGAGTGTATGTTCAAATGTTCAAAAAGTGCTGATACAGACACTGAAATTATTTAATCAGTTTTATACTGAAAATCTCTCAATGATTTAAAATGTTACCATGACCTTAGTGGAGTTGTGACAATCAATCGAGTCAAAAGTCAAAAACCTTCGCCCACTGCTGACTCCTCATTCATCTGACTCGTCAGACGGGGCCACAAGTCATCATCGACTGCTCAGCTAAAACAAGGCTCACCTGCTAGCAGCACTAGAGTAACTAGTTACATGTGATAAAATTGCAAAAGAAATTTAATTGTAATCCGCTTACAGTCACTGCAAATAAAATATGCATTTAAATTACAATTACTAATCAAAATGTTGGTAATTACAAAGAGGTTACATCAGAATTTTTGGGGGGCCTGATGGAGATTGTAGTCTACTGAATTCATTCATGGCCAGCAGATTGATTGGTGAGGTTTTTCACTCTAAACCAAAGTTTGTGACCAACTGACAAACCAGCACTGCCATAGAAGCACGTGCAAAAAAGTGGCTTCACACCATCAAAAATGTTTAACAAAATACTTTAAACAATAATATTGATTTAAATTTATAAGGAAAGACTAAACAAATATATTTTTGCCACTAATTTGAACAAAAAATTGGAGAGTGAAAATTTGAGGGTTAACAAAATACAGATGCATTGTTGTAATGATCAACCCAGACTCCAGTGTAGGCCCAGTTGAACCCCTGATTTGTCTGCTTTGAAGTACACAAACTCAACAGTGATTCCTGGTCGATTATGAAGCAATGTAAGTGAAAACAGAAACACAGCAAATCAATTGCAGACTGTTGCCATAGATACCACGCATGTTGACAATATAAAAGAAGCCAGAGGATAGGGAGCGTGATTTATGTTATATGGAGTGTCATCACATGTTCAGTGCAAGTTTTGCCCCGCCAAAATAAAAGTTGATTTATTGTTTAGAATCAAAAACAAACAGAGCTGGCAGTCAAATGGAAAATGTATCAACGCATGGATGGTGGCATTGTGTATGGCGAAAGTAGCTGCAGGCTGCCATTTACTGTAATCACCTCTGAGGAAGTCATCTGCAGACACATGTGGTCACAGTGGTATGACTCAAACATGTTCATAACAAAAAAAAGGTGATAACAAAGCAGAAACAGGGAAATGGCAAGTGTTAGGAAACTCTGAGCAAAATGTTTCAGTACGTTATCAGTAACTGTGCATTTTCTGGTAATCTGAGTTATTCTTTCTCGGGTATCATGTCGTTAGTGGCACTCAGTACAGAAAAACACACACGGTCAACCGCACACACAAACATCCCTTTCTGATGAATTCTATCTGTAGGTGGTCGATATGCTCTCTTGTTTGGTTTGTTCAGTTAGCTTTTTATAGTTCCCCTACATTTCCCTATTGACTTTTTGAATTGTTTCCACTTTCTAATAATAAGGTTTTATTACTTTTCCTTCATCTACTATTTTTGTCCTTCTGGGTTCTGTTAGTTCTACTCGTAACCATCTGACGTTATACAGCCACACATCTGCAGTGAAGTGGAGAGATCTTTTTTTTTTTTTTTTTTACTGACAAAACTGATCCAGATGGGGCTTGAGACTTTCACCATCACAAGTATGGCGCAACCAGTACTGGATTTTTGAGGCTGAGGCAGATGCTGACATTTGGGAGGGTTTTTTTATTTGTCTGTTAGTTTGTTTATTTTTAATATAAATGTATAACATTAAGAAATATTTTGACAAGGATCCCTTAAAATTAGTTTTTTAATGAATAATGACCAAAATATGCAGTGATGGGACATTTTACAGCGGAAATAACCAAAATTCAACATGTACACTAATACAGCATATCTGTTGTTTTAGTGTATCACATTACTGATGTGTGATAATGATGCTGTTAATTGTACAAGTTGATCATGTGTATTACAAAGAGTATGAATATATAGATGTGTGCATGTATGTGAGGTCATTCTTCATAGAAAATGTATGCATGTAAAATGTAATGTATGTTTATTTAGTTATTTATTTTTACGTGCATTTTTTTTACATAAAAATGAAGTTGCTTTGTGATGTAGCACCACTACAAATGTCGGTGATCTTAAACCAAAATTTAGCTTTAATCATAGTAGAAGTAGTAAGTAGAAAATAAACTGTCAAAGAAGGAGAAGGAAAAATAGAAAAAATGGAAAAAATATAATGCCAACTGGTAAAGCCGAGACCCAAAACCAAAAAAATAATCTTCTCCTGCTGTCTTAAAAATGTGAGTTGACTAAACTTCAGTGAAATAATTAGTTCAAAGTTCTAATATTTCAATAACTAATATTCTTTTGAAATTACTTTGATAAGTTGAAGGAACTCACAGCAGTGCATTTACTCATCTCATCATTTCAAGACAAAAGACTTAAAGTCAGAACAACTCATATTTATAAGTTCTTAAGTGGTCTTAAAATAAAAACTAGACATTATAAGTTGATTTAACTTGGGATGAATAAAATCTATATATTTATGAGAAAAGATGAGTTGATTTAACAAAATTCCTGTATATTTCACAGTGTATCAATGTTATTTAAGACGACACAATCTCCTCAATATCAAAACACATTAATTACTGTATTTCTTATTGTATGGTACCGATTTAAATTCATAAAAATATTGCTTAGCTCTATTTAAGTGGATTTCTTCTCTCCATTTGTGCAGATGTCACTTCTGAGAAGTGACATGAGAGGTGAAATGGATAACACCACTACCCCAGTGAAATGGATTAATGGATTAAGCTTGATTATTGGATGAAAAGTCACAACCAGTAACTGAGAACTGAGCTTTGCCTGGACAAGGGACATTAATTTGGCTGTTTATATGGACACTAATCTTCACAAATGTTGATCTTGAGAATAATCCAAGGGTCCCCTGTAAAAAAAAATCTTGGGAAGGAGCCTCTTTCTACCGTCACTTCAGTCAGAGAAGGAAGCATGAGGACCAGTAGATGCTGCCCGGAGGAAACCACCATCCCTCAGCCTCCCAGCAGCTCCTAAAGTGAGACTCCGGGGACTTCAAGGAATTCATCAAGCCCCACTTCAACAAAGAAAGTTTGTTGATGTCTGTGTAGCCCTTTCACAGACCCAGTCTACTCACTGAGGATGATGTCGATGGCGAGAGGAGGTTTCTCCGTGCAGCTCGGGTCAGTAGTTCGGTTGGATCCATTATTCATGCTGGCTGATTTTCACTGAAGCCGCTTCCAGTTTGTCTCTCAGTCCCTGCTGCTTTCGCCGGCAGATGGTCGTTGCGTAAAAACTGGCAGCCTCCTCCTCTCCAAAGATCCAAAAGACCTCCTCAAACTTTTCACAGAGGGATATCTGTCTCCAGGCCACCCCAAACACTTGCTGCAATCGCTGGACCCGCCTCTTTCTCACTGTCATACGACAGAGAGTCTCTGCCAAACCACCGCATTCTGTCTAATTGACGCAAATACGGGTTGGAGGCACGACAACGTTGTTCTGTGGAGAAACTAATTAACCAGCCTTAACTTTGATTTGATTTCATTTTTCTCAACATTTCAGTGCAGCAAAAAAAAAAAAAAAAAGATGGGAATGGGGTTGCACCAAAAATCTGAGATTAGTTCCAATCAAAGCTGAGCAAAGCTAGGTTTAAGGAGAGTAAATCCAGATTTAAAATAAACCAGAGCTCTGTTCACCTTAAAAACTAATCTCAGTTTAGAAAATCCAGGTTTAGTTATATAAAATGAAAATAAATAGTGTCATCTCTCAGATTAAATTAAATCTAGTTAAATTAAAATGAGTTTAATAATTAAAAAAAAATACTAAAATTAAAATTAGATTAAGTCTTATAGTTTTAGAGCTACTTTCTTATGCAAATCAAAATCAATAAAAAATATTAACAACACATTAAATGTTTGCCAGCCAGCCAAAAAGTTAACTAAATGTATTGCTAGCTATCTTTACAGTTAACTAAACATTGCATTATTTTCTAGTTACCTAAAAATTGAGTTAGTTGCCCAATCCATCTAAAAAAAAGCAGCTATCTTAAAAGTTAAAGGTCCTCAAGTACAAGTTTAAAGTTAATACTGGATCATATTTTAAATCAGAATCTGAAGTTTTGGTGCAACAGAATTAAATTTAATCTCTGTTTAGAGTAAAAATTGCATTTAGGTTTAAATGTAATCTCTCTTAATTTTAAGTTTAAAGTTTAAAAGTTTAAGTGCAACAAAATATAAAGTTAAAACATGATTTAGTCAGGTTTAAAAATTAAATTAAAAGCTTTAAAAATCAGTGATCTTGATTAAACTTTGTCACTCAAGTTATTTTTGCAATGCTTGATTTGTTGTAATCTGTGGTTTGAGGTGTAGTCAGAGTGCTGAGTTTATGATTAGCTCCACTTTACTGAGGTTCACTCAAGTTCTTATTCACAAACAGCACGTCTTTGTCACGGAGGCTGCTTATTGCTTTCATATCTGGCTCTTCTTATTTCCCAAAGAATATTTCAGTTTCCTCTGACAAGGTTTTTTCTACCCTGAGGGAGACATTCAACTTTCAACTTTCTCTTCTCAACCTCTTATTATCAACAGTACTGGAAAAATCCCAGTGACACTGAGCTGGGGGTAGAGAAGTTTACAGCCTTAGGTATGTGTGTGTGTGTGTCTGTGTGGTATGGGAAGGGGGGGGGGGGGGCATTTCTTCAGACCGCAACCTGCATACAACACAGGCACTCACATCACATGCCCCCCTGTTCCCATAGCAACATGTGCAGGGGTATCGTCATGTGAGGCATTTGCTGCAAATCTTTTTGCGCCCCTGGCTGCATTTGAATAATTTTCCACAACACCCACTGAGAGGCCTGTAAAGAACAACACATCACTGAATTAAATCTTGTGTTCAGTGATGCACAAGTGAAGTTTTTGCAACACAAGTCTCATCTCATCAGATATTTTCTGCATCCAAGGCGTTATCGCTCATGAGAACCTGCTCTAACTTTATGAAATCTTCTTCAAAGTGTTGTGAGGATGAAGACACATCTCTGTGGGCCTGTTTCCTAATTGTGTTCTTCCTGTATATTTGTGCAAATTGTGAAATTCAATAAAAAGGACTTTGAAAAGAACCTAGCAAATGCACTACTACCAAAGATTTTGTTGAAGTTATTTACTTTTATTCTCAGAAAAACTCGAAAACAACAAAATGATTAATAGTTCAGAATTTAATGTTTTCAAGTGCTTGAGTGATTCAAATTTATCTAAAAAAGAAAAGTAGATTATCTCAACAAAAGAGGTTGGCAAAACTTTTTTTTAGTGCACTTTTAGTCTATTTGAGTTTGAGTCTGACTTTAAACTCAAAGGTATTGTGAAGACAGTTGAACAGTTAACAGCTGAAATGATGAAATAAAGAGTTTTCTCAAATTACAGTGACCTCTGTCCTCGTTTACTTCATATCCATGTTTTATTGCTTATCATTACTGCTTGTCTGTTCAGGCAAACTTGGCTTTCAGAGGAAAAAAATAATACAATGCAGGTTTTTTTTTTTTTTGCTTTGAGACCAGATCTCTTAATCTTTGATCTGCATGTTCAGACATATTGGAGCAGTGACTACAAAAGATGGCTGAGGGCAATGAAAACACGGATCTGGCAGCCTATTACATCTGTGTGGCACAGTATTAGTAATCAAAGTACTAATACAGAATGATAATCAGGAGATTCTGACCATTACAAAACTTGTGTCACTCAGTACTGATGTACATTTGTAAATCAATGCATTATGTGTTCACCTTCATTACAAAATACACTGTATGACCCACCTCTGTCTTACCTTATCTGGTCATTGAACTGAATCACGTTAGTAACGTCATATTTTGGTTATAGCTGTGTGAAGACACACCTTGAATTACGCACCTTGTCCAGACTCATCAGGAAGGGTTTGTCCTGACTGGCCTGAGTTTATGAAATTGATAAAAAATGTTTCAAGAGCCAATGATTACAGAAACAGCTCAGCACACTATGGCAGCAAGGCTGGGTTGTTTTTCTGGGAGCGTTAAAAGAGCATACTTTTTTTTTTTTGTATAAACATTGGACAGATGGGGACTCAGACATTGCAGCACAATCAAGGTTCAGACAAATCTATTATACATTTGTGTAAAATCTTGTTATAGTTTGTGTATAAAGTCTTGAGTTATGCCCAAAAACATGATTTGTGAGGTCACAGATGAGATAAAATAGTCTCCACCATATCCACCATTCATTGTGTAAAAGCAAAAAATTGAGTGAAAGAACTTAGCAAACACTTACATTAGCCACTGTTAGCAAACACTGCCATTAGCAACTATAATGAACATACTATTAGCTAGTTAGTAATACGCTACCGCCAAAAATGGAAAAGTTAAAGTTTTTACAGATTATCAGTTATCTTAAAGTTAGAGGAGTTTAAGGTTTTGGTTTTAAGGTTAGGAAGCTTGTGTAATACACATTTCCTATCTTAAATCGGGTTGTAGCCCTAATCACCATGGTTACCAAACCACAGGAGTCATTTTCACTATAAATCATGGGACTGGGACAAGACGAGAAAATAAAAGTCATTGGGAGTGGGCAGGAGCAGGAATCATAATAACAATAGGTCAGTTTTTATATTTAAAAACTTTTGTAATGTCATGAGTGGACTGTTGGTTTATGGGACGGGACAGGAATAATTTTTCTGATATTGGGATGGGACAGGAGTGAAAATCTCCCATGTCAGCCTCTAATTCATGGCTATAAGCTAGACATTCAGACTGAAGTTAATTTAGATGCACTCAAAGTCAACAAAAACTGTCACCTGATGGCACCATCTATGGAAGTTTTGATGCTCTGATCTCCTGCTAAGGGACACTATTGCCTATGTTTGTAGATGCTTTGATCCAAAATCACTGTTTAATGGTGTATTTCCCTTTAATGGCTCAACCATCCAAAGGTCTTTTGTGAAACTGATGTTGCTTTGGCCTTGTGTATGTCAGGCTTGTTTGGTTTTTAACATGTCACTGTTTACTCTGCTTCAAAAACTGGCACTGAGGTCACTACCTTGGGAGCTTATGGCTCACATGTGCACGGACACACACCTTATAAACACACACGTGCTTAACACAGCACAAAAATCCTGATTTGTATTTTTCTTTCATTAGTTTTTGTTCACAGCAATACGTTAATTCCATTGCATTACATTCAGCAGTATGTCACCATGACTTGGCATTTACGTTACATAGCATATGCCAAGTCATGATGTCATCTCCTTGGCTGGTGCGCTGTACAGGTCTGCAGAACAGATGTGATACATTCCAAGTGTGTTCTGTCCCCATACGCCTACATTATGATTTACAAGCTACCATGTCAGGCGTTTTTGTAGAGAAAATGAAAGCATGGGGGATTTGAGGGGGTGAGCAGAGGGGTGAGCAGAGGAGTCAACAACACTCTCAACAGCAGAAGTCAAGGGCCTGGATGTTAAACTGATAACAGAGGTCAAGATTCATCTGGCTTCATGAATCTTATTCCACACACATTGTTCACTGCTGTGAAATACTGTGGTCATTCAGTAATTTGCCTTTTTACGTTTTGTGTGTGAGCTTATCAAAAAGCACTCCAAAAACCCAAGCACTAATTACTCATCAAAATCAGTCTTTCTCTGACAGCACAAAGTGTGTATCCTGCATGATTAACTACAGGAATTTATCTTTTGCAGATAAGAAGATACAGACCAGCCTTTATTGGGCATGCAAACCTTTTTTTTCTTTTTAAAATAAACTACTTAATACTCATTTCTGATTACTTTGATTAGTCTGGTGCTGGACTTACAATCAAGAGCAGAGTAACACATGTGACATAACGTATTTATTTTCTGGTACAAGAAAAGAGAGACTGCAACTTGTATAAGTTCATGTTATTCTTTGAGGGGTAACGTTACATTACATCCAGCTTAGCACCATATTTCTCCATAAATGAGCTGCCAGACTTCTGCTAGCTTGCTGCCAATTCTTGTGTCCTCCATTCTGATCTCTTACCTCATGTTTTCTGACTGAGAAGTATTTTTTTGTGCCAGAGACTGGATTATACTGAACTGACACTCCCATTATCAAGGAGCTTTGCTGCCTCACCTGATTCTGCAGCTTGAGGTCCAGAACTTTCACAACATTTCAATGTGGTCCTGCAAGAAACTATGACTGTGCTCAAGAGCATTATAACTGTGTGGCTGCACTCTCTCTTCAGCACACAGGTTTTAATATCAGTGAAATACTGTGGCAAATCAGTGCACTGTACATGTATTGTGAAATAGGCCCGGCTGTTCATCCTTCACAAGAATTAACTGGCTCTTCAGATTATCTTACAACCACTCTCACTTGTGTATCTTCTACCTCTATGCTTGCAAAATAATAACACTCGACTCTCTCACGCACACAATAACTCTCTTGTGCAACCTCCTTCCCGTGCATAATAATACAACATATTTTGTGGCCAGCAGACGCCACTGTGGCAAATTTGTTTTGGCTTTTTGCACACAGCAGGCCACAGACTGGGGTCGTACTATACTGTGACTAACAGGTAATTGATTGGCTCAGTCTTCACATGCACTTGCAGTCTTTTGCCGACAGTCGATGCACGTGCATCCACTGCATCAGATGTTTGCACTCCGTTATCTTTATGGAGGTCAGTGAGTAAGCAGGCTTTTGTTAAATTGCCGAGTGTGAATCAGTTGATTTACTGCTGTAAGTATTATTTTGAATTAATAATAAAAACAAAAACTGATGAGGGCAAAATTAGACTGGAGGTTTAAAAAAAACATTTATTGTTATTTTCACGTTAATTGTGTGGAGGCATGTACTTCATTCACAAAATAGGAACAGTAAAATTAATCAGACAAGAAAAATATATATGTTGTGTTCTTCATACATTATCAATATATATATATATACACACATTGTAAAATAGGACATTGTAACAAAAAGAAACCAAAATGTAGCAATAAGCAAGTTATGATAGGCTACATCTGCAACGTGAATACAGATGTAAAATCTATTTGTCAGTCTAAAAAAAATAACTGAAATTAGACTGTAATTTTTAGATCCTTTCTCCGTTTTCACAGGAGTATTTATGGCTTCATTTATAAAGTTGAGACAAACCAGAGTAAAGCTTATTTAAAACATGACGCACCCAGCAATACTCGAAAAACCCCAATGTCTGTTTCAACGCCATAACCCCCATTATCACGGTTAAACACATTTTTACAGAAGTTAGGCGCCATGCTTTTGAGCATTAGTCAGACGTTATGTATGTACACAGACATGTAAAAACCTCATGGCTGCACAGAAGCATCTCTCCCAAGACGACAATATTACAAAAGAACACTCAATTAAGCATTACAAAATACACACGCGCACTTTAGTCTCAAGGCCAAACAGCCCAGAGAGAGAATATAGGCAATTTGTAAAACAAGACGACAGGTCCAATGTTTCAGAATCAGTGGCCATAAGTGACAAGTGGAAGGAGTCAAGCTCCTTATAGATGTATTTTTTTTGTCTTTTTCTTTTAACTAAATGTTCAAATGTGAGGATTAGAAAAGATCTACACATGATCAGACCACAACCTTGGCTTAGATTGTGATTTCTGACAGTAGATGAATCGGATTGGATACTTAGACACCGTGAGCATAATCCACACAATATCCTCCAATCACCTCTTTGTAAAGAGTAATTACAAATACACTTCGGGTAAAAAGTCAAACATGATTGGGAGGATTAAACGTAAACATAAAGTCAAAAGAGCGGGCTCTTTTTATACGCAATCGTTCGATCAAATGCCCTCACTGTTCCGTCTGTGGTACATTGAACACAACTGTGACAATGATGACCAAGAAACACACCATACAACACCACTAACTCACTCTACACAATAGAAACAGCTGTAAACTTGTACATCACTAGAGTCTGATGGGATCTAGTTAGTAGGAGGCTCTTCCAGCAACAGTCAGGGATGTGATCAGGCAGGGCAATGACAGACATCAGGAATTTGCTGGGTCTAGCTCCAACGTGAATTGGAAATTTGCATATAAATAACAAAATTCCTTGGAAAAGGGAGTAACTGATTCCTGAACAACTGTTTTTTGGTTATACTGACAGAATAGTCTATTGTTCAACAGATACACACATATTGTGATATGCATGAGTCATGAAAACAAATTATCTCCTTCCGTTCCACATTTTAAGACAATGTAAGACACTATTACACCCCAGATGTTCAACACTGATACAAGACACTGTTTAACAGAAGTTGAGACTCCTTTAAAGGGACAGTTTGGATTATTTGCTGTGGGATTAAATGAGGTATTTAGTCATAATCGCCCCCAGTTTGGAGCTAAGCAATGGTCTGCTGTGGACGGCATCAGCAACAAAAAACATTTTAGCCACTTTAAAAAGGTCCACCTAACAATAAAAATCTATATCAATTTAAGTGTATATACTACACTATATTTAGAATAATTTCTCTGCTTTACTTGGCCATCAGACAACCTTTTTTGAAGGGAAACTGCCATTACATAGGCCAAATACTGCTCTCTCAAAGCCAACCAAACTCTATAGGCAAAATCAGTAATTTAAACTTGCGGAACACAGGAGCTCCTGGTTTCCTGCTGCATCAAACAGTTAGTCACTTTGCATTATTGTGTGACTTCTATGAATCTTAACAATCCCTTTAAAACACCAAAGTCACACAATACCACAAACAAACTAACAGGTCGAAGCAGTGGTAAACCAACCACTCCTGTATTCTGTGAACTAAAAATGACTGATTTTGCCCATGGAGTTTGGTGGGTTTGGAGAGAGAGCAATACTTGGCTTATATAATGGCAGTTTCTCGTCATAAAAAATTGCCTGATGTCAAGGTAAAGCAGTGAAAATATTCCAAATATAGCATACACTTATGAAAAAGGTCCACCTAAAAAAAAAAAAAAATCAAACTCAGTTTGAGTTTGAGTGGCTAAAATACATTTGGCTGTTGACCCTGTCCACACCAGTACATTGCTTAGCTTCTGTGCTGGTAGTCCTCAGAACCTCTCCAAACTGGGGGGCATGCCAGCTGCAACCTACTGTAGCTAATACACTGATTAAATACCTCACACAACCCCAAACTTCAAACAATCTGAACTATCCCTTTAACATTTCAAGCTCACAACAATGAGCTGACTCTTAAAGCACACACTGAGAAGACATGGTGAACAGTAGCTGTAGTCGACACCACTATTTTACAGTAGATCAGATGGGTTCAATTCACTTTCATTTCAAATTAAATATGGAAAAGAATGCATATTAATGACATATTATGAAAATATTGAATTCTGAAGAAAGCTTCACCTGCAAATTATACTGAAAGTGAATTGAGCCCTGAGTCACATGTCAATAAAATTCAGAAACATCTCCATCTGAATGAGGGCAGATAACAGGAGCATTGTTGCCGCCTGCTGGTCAGCTCTAGTACTGCAAGGACATCATGGCCCACCACAGGCAGAGGGGACAGATGAACCTTGTATAAAATATTGCGCCACAAAAAAGAATTTGGTTATGATGACATTGGCCAGTGAAGATAAAGCTAGGATGTTGTAAACACTTCAGGTTAAGAGGTCAGAGCTCCTGACAGGTCAGCCCTTATTTGGCAATGAGTGTTGGTGTCTCAGTAAAGGTTGAAGCTGTAGAAAAACAGAATGTAGTGGACTAAGAATCACTAATCAGCATATGATGTAATTAACTGACTCATAGAGAAAAGATAGTGACAGACGTCGCACATTGCACTGTATGAAATACATCTCCCAGGTCAAGCTGTCCATTTAGAAGCAGCATGTTTTAACATGTTGGCCACAAAAACACACACAGCTGATTCTTTTAGTTTCTGTTAGCTCTTAAAAAAAAAAAAGGACTGCCACTTCAACTGTTTACACATTCACACACACGCACAAACAATACGCCATAAACCACATCATCATCCAACATCCATTATACCTGGGATGCTTTTTGGACATGATAAAAAAAAAGCAGCACGCTGTTTGATGGACATTGAGAAACTACAAAGTGCAAATGTGCCATCTTGTGCTCTGATATCCAAAAATGCCATCCAAAACCCGGCTACAGTCTTCCCTGTGTTGCACCAGCTCAGCCCACTGAGCTGTGCAGTAGAGTTTTCTGTAAGATAGTCCGGGTTTTGGTGGGAAACATCCATCTGAAAAGGTGCAGGTGGACCACAGACGCGCTCCAACATTATGAGTTAAGAAGACAAAAAAAAAGAAAAAAGAAAGAGGTCACATAGGTAAACTGATCCATGTCTGCGGGATGTACTGCCTTTCAAAAAACATGAGAGAGAAATGTTCAAAACAAAAAAACACACTGCTCCAGCTTGTACCCCACTCTTCACTGCAGCTTTGTGCCTGTAAAAACGAGTCCCGGTGCCCCCAGGAAGCTTTTGGCACAGAAAGTTAAACACAAAAAGTAGCTCCAGGATTCCTCAGTTTTCTCATCATCAATAAATGCTGAAGTTATGATAAAAAGAAAATGACACAAGGAAATATGTACGGAGTTGAATGTGTGACGTGTGTGTGTGTGTGTATCACATGTCCTGTGGGGGGAGGTGTGAGATCTTCACTGCATGCAAAAAATGCCAATGCCATAGATGCATTACTGAGCTGCGATGGGTAAAAGAAATTCATTTCCATAGTTACTCTGAATGGGTCTGTGGGCATGAGGTTGCGCTGGGAGACTGTTGCCATGGTGACAAACGAAACTGTTGCGTTGCTTAAGGCATCGTATTAGATGACTGAGGAGTTTCTCCTGTGGCAGAGAAGAGACAAAACAAAGATGATTGGAAATATTACTGTTGATTACGCGCAAAATTTACATAATCATGTAGACAAAAAAGTCAGAGCGGCACAGACTGATCCTCACCTGGTTAGGACTCGCTCTCCATGGAGATTGTAATGGTTTCACTTTCAGCTGCAAAGCAAAACAGAAAAGGTGTTAAGGCGAGAAGACAGCAGGCAGTGGGTTGTTAAAGCCTCTGGAAATCTGTCTTGAAACAGGAAAAATGCACATACGATATCAAAGCTCAGTGTCTCATTAATCAACCACTAAAATCAGAGTGAAAATAAATAAAGCAATATCAGTATGTGCTATATTTAGAGCATTTTCATTGCTTTAATTTGCCATCAGACAGCCTTTTTCTGAAGAGGAACTTAAGTTGCAAATAATGCTGCTAGACTTCTTTGACAAAAACCGTCATTTTATTTTGCAGAACATGTGAGTTACTGGACGACTGCTGCCTTAATCTGTATGTTTGTTTGTGTTATTATGTGACTCTGGTGTTTTTAACATTTCAGTTCAGATCCAAACTGATGTGACTTCCTGAAGATCAAAGCAGCACTGGACCAGCAAAGTCCTGTGTCCTAAAACTAAATGAAAATATTTTGTATTTGGATGCTTACAAAGACCAACGTATTTAAAAAGCTCTTGCATATTTGTGTTTTTAGGGGCTTTAATGTTAATCCTGTTTGTGAAACATTCTTGTCCCTGGTAGAGCTCACCCGATTTGAGGGTGTCATTAGCCAGATGGTCTCCGATGTTGTTGGCGTGCTGGTCGTTGTTCAGGAGGCGATTCTGTGACTCGCTGAGGGGACTTGCAGGGACATCAGCAGCACTGGAAACGTGCCCAAGAAATAAAAAAGAAAAGCAAAATGAACAGCGCATCCACAAGCCCAAAACATAAATCCTTTTCAGTGTTTCATGTCAAATAACATTTCTTTTATCACTCTGAGATTTATCACCTTTTATTGGGCTCTGGCTGCAGGGTCACCGTGGCCTGCTCTACATCAGCGTTGACCAGCCGTGTAGGGAACGTCAGACCGTCTCCCTGACTGCAATAAACAAGAGGACAGGGGAAACTCAGGATTAGATGTAGTCAGCCTGCAAGGCAACAAACTGCAGCCTGGTTAGATTTCCACTGGAGATAGAACAAAGGCAACCTGATGTCTAAAAAGAGGAGAGCAACTGTTTTCAATCTCTTCTTTAGCATGAAAACATGTGTGTCAGATGCATTTACAACAAGGTTTTTTCCTTGAATCCAGTATTGGTGACAGCGCTAAAAAAAAGCCTCTGTCTCTGTTTTCTATGTTCAATTCTACATTTGTCTGCTTTACCTGGTAAAGACGGGCAGCAGCCAGTACTTCTTCTGGTCTCCAAAGACCTGAGCGATATTCTTCCGGAAACCCAGAGAGAAGCCATTTTTATCAGAGCCTGTCCTAAAGACTGGTGCTCTGAACGCCTCTGCAGAGACGGGAGCAACACGGAGGGACGGGAACGGACAGGGAGACAAACACACACACTATTACAGACTCCGACAGGTGAAATTTCACTTGATGAGAAAGAAAGAGAGCGTCATTTCCAAATCTGGAAACTAATTTATATACATTACAAATATACTACAACAGTGTTGAAAACTGTTTCAACATTGTATTGCATCACTTTATTTGAAGGGGTGGCTGTCATAACCATGTCATGACAGCTAGCATGAACATGGAGGTGTTATAAATGTTTATGACTGTTGTCATCAAGTGTCATTCGGTCAGTCATGAAATTTTTAATGCAAAGTTGCCATTGCTATGACAACTTGACATTAAACAAGATGAAAATGTCTTTGTTATGACAACTTGACATTAAGCAGATAACATAACTTGTCAATGTCATTACCAAACTTAAAGCTCCAGCAGGCAACACTGTTTTGGTATAACTGAGAAATAATTTAATGAAATAATGATAATAATAAAATAAAAGCCTCCTTTCTGTCCCCCTCCAACAAGCGAGTGTTGTGATGCTGAGCTCGTGTGTGCAGGAGAGCAGAGAGAAAGACGTTTTAAAAAGTCTCTTTATGTTTAGCTCTCAGTACTTTTCTATTTTCACACTGAATCTTTTTTACGTTTTTAAATGAGGTTTCTCTCCTCTGTCAGTGTTTTTTACTGTCAGGTGTCTGTTATATTACAAACAGCTGATGTCTGTCGGTCTGTGCTCGCTCACGATAGTCTCGGCAAACTGTTGCTTACGCTCATGAAGGGCGTGCTGCTCGTTTAGTGCGAGGGGCTGAGGATGCAGAAAAACGAAGCCTAACTCAGATAAGACTCAAAAATCAACCATTTTCAGGCTTTCTACCTACTGCAGCTTTAAAGTAAGTATTTCAACATTATACTATACTGTCATATGTGGTTGGTTTGACACTAGCCATTATGAGATCATTATAAGGGTGACATGAACATTTTGGCTCCTGGCATCCTGGGGCTGAGCTGAGTCACCTAATTAGGCAGCTAGCTCCACCGATCTAACCAAGTTCACTAGCTAACAACTTATAAACTATATAACTTAACTTATAAAAGCAATTGACTGTAATAAATCTTAAAGACATCTTTATACAAGTCCAAAATGTACCTCTTTACTTGAAGTCAAATATTCATTAAACACTTATAACGGTCTCTTGATGGCCAGTGTCAAAATAAACCTCATACGACAGTTTAATGTTAAAACATAAAGCTAAACAGTTTCTTTAAGTTTGACAATGTCAAGTTGTTATACCCAACACAGTGACAGGTTATGCTGTCTTGGTTAATGTCAAGTTGACATTACAAAGACATTATTGGCTAGATTATGTCAAGTTCTCGTAAGAAAGACATATCAGCTTTGCATTAAAAATGACAGAATGACACTTAATGACATTCATAAAGAATCCCTCACAATCTTGACAGGTGTGATGGCATGGTTATGACAGTGTAATGACAGTCTTATGCACAATCCTTTAAATAAAGTGTTACTCAATGCTGGATAAATACATACGCAGGCGTGTTTTTGAATAGAAACAACTGTTAAATGTGTTTGTTACCTATAGTGGACCTGTTCTTCCCTACAAGCCACAGGTGGTAGCTGAAGAGGGAGAGAATACTGATGCAAAACATGGCTGCCACAAAAAAAAGGAACAAGACGTGGAATTTGGCGTGAGTGTCTGGCAGCTCGTTCTGGGAGGAAGAGACGGGAGAAGAGGAGAGCAAGAGAGGAATCAATGACAAATTCACATCGAGGATATTTAAGGAAAGAAAGAGAAATAAGAGAGAGAAAGTAAAAAAAAGAAAAAAGGCGGAGTACAGAGAAATAAGAAGAGTGTCATGTGGACCACGTCACTGCACGCACATGACGACAAAAACCATGGCAACGATGGTGAGGCAGTGCAACACTAAAGGCTTTGGAGGATAGCTGGGTTACCTTTGGGCAGTTCTCTGCCGATTTCCTCCGGCAAAGCTTTAGTACAAACAGAAACGAGACTGGTTAGCAACACCAGGAGAGAACAGGTGGGAGGGGGAGGAAGCACTTAAAAATCAGCAGGCAAACACAAGTCAAGGCCAAGTTGGGTGAAAGGAGGGGGGAATGAAAGAAAGAGAGTGGGTGAATGTACAAAATGTGCCCAGAAAGGAGCAAACAAAGGGATGAAAGAGGGAGAGATGAGAGAAAGTCTAAGTGGAGCAGCTACAAAGTGGGGAAAAAAAAACAGGAGGAGGTGTTTTGCAAGCGCATGAGTGGTGTGACTGATGGTGTAGATAGTGGAGGGGGAGAAAGAAAAGGGAGAGATCAGAGAACAATGACCCAGTGTGTGACAACTGGGGATAACAGAGGGGGAGAGGTCGGAGGGTGAAGGGTGAGAGCGGACAGAGAAAACAGGAGAGGTCAGCACCATGCACAACCAACTCAGAGGATGCTCATCCACATAGACCAATTCTGCATCCTCTGTAACATTCACTTCATGCATGCATCAGTACTCACTGTCCAGAACTTTATGAAATACTGCAGTACGGTGGCTGCAATGAACAAACAGTACACCAGCGAGTAGGCCAGGAAGAGGATGAAGAACTTGTAGTTGGAGAATCCGACACAGTTGTTCACCCTGGAGAAGCACAAACACAAGAAAGGTCAGGTTTGACATCACTTCCTGCGGCTAGAAATCTTATCAACTTGAACTTTCAAAAGGGAGAGGCTTTTTGTTAGTTTTATGATAAGAATAGGCCGATACTTTTCTTTCTTTGGTACAAACCAGACCAGAAAGTTCTGTTGCCTTCTTGCACTTGATTAATCAAGGTCCATGCTGCCAAATATTATAAGCACGAGAACAAGTAGATAATAAAGCAGCTCTGGCAACATGGCAGATTAAAAAAATCCAGTATTTATGACAGTAACAGGATAGTTTTGATTTTTTTTTTAAGTAGGCTTGTATGAAGCACTTTTCCATACTCAGTGTATTACCTACGGTGTGGAAGCTGCATGAATCCCAGCGTAGGAAACTAAATAATGTACTGCTGTGGACAGGGTCAGCAGCAAACTGTATTTTAGCTACCTAAAAAAATCTATATCAGTTTAAGTGCATGCTATATTTAGAGTATTTTCAGGCTTTCACCCTGCTGTCAGACAGTTTTTTCCATGGAGACACTGCCATTATATAAGACAGATATTGCTCTCTCCAAACCAACCAAACTCCATTGGGAATAACAGCCATTTTAGCTCACATAACACAGGACTTGCTGGTCTACTGCTGCCTCGATCTGTTTTGTTTGTTTGTGTTTTTGTCTGACTTTGGTGTTTTAAAAGGTTAGTTCAAATCCACCAAAGTCATATAATAACACAAACAAACTAACCAATTTGTGGCAGTGGTAAACCAGCACGTCCTGTGTTCTATGAGCTAAAATTACTGTTTTCCCTAATGGAGTCTGGTTGGGTGATGGAAAGTGACATTTGTCATATACGTATAACAGTGGTTGCCAGTCAAAAAATATTCTAAATATAGCGTTGACTTAAACTGATTTTGATTTTTTTCGTAGGCATTTTTAAGTGGCTAAAATATGTTTTGCTGCAATACAATGACTATTAATACGTATTTCATACAGCCCCACACAAATAACCCAAACTATCCCTTTGTAGTGTTTTTGAACAGTTTTGACATCATGCTGCAAGATGATGATTGCTCCGGCATAATGCAGTTAAAACAAATCCAATTCCAGTATTTGTAAAAATTAAGTCACAGGTCTTCAAATGAGATAAAAACAAAAAAAAAACTAGCACCACTACAGAAGTCAGCTTGCTCTTGGTTGACTGTGCTCTGCTTTTACAGTATGAGGAGCTCCTGGCTATCAGATTTAAGTTCATAAACCTGCATGGAGAGGCGGAAAAACACCCAGAACATTTTATATTTTGCCATCTTAACATAACTAAAGGAATAAAATTCATCATCTTGATAGATCTGCTTGGCATGAAATGTCCTAATGACCAAAATACATGGGACACAGAGCAGGGTTTTCACCTGCTACACTGACTCCATCTTTGCAGATGCAGTTGTGTGCCAGCTGTGTTTTCTGAGGACATTTTAATCATCTATAAACAAATTGTACTTTTTAAATTTTTACACAGAAAGATGTGGTTTTTACCTGTTAGAGGGTAGCATACATAGAGTGGAAAAAAACAGACCAGCTGTGTAAAAATAGAGATGAGCCATGCTAGTGCATGTGGCTTCTGTGGTCAGCACAGCAGCTTCAGTTGATTGTAATGGACCTGCTCTGCTAAGGGCATGCTGCCACTGAGTCCATGTCCTATGAATTTTAGCAGTAACTCAAGAGGACTAAAAGTAGGAATGAATTGTGATACGACTTAGGTTCAGTATGTTTAGCCCAGTGTTACATACCAGGGACAATGGTGGTCCATCTTCAGCACACACCTGCCACACACAGCAAGAGAACAGAAAAGTGACAGATTAAAATCATGAGAAAAGATTTTTTAAAAATGAAGGGTGAGAGACAAATGAGAAAAAAAAACATCTTTGTTAAATCAAGAGAAAGCCTCACAGTTAATACTGAACATAAACAGTTTTCTTACATGTCACATGCGGAGCAGTGGTGGCACCGGTCTGGCTTGATAACTTGACAGCGGTCACAGTAACGGATTGCTGCATGGTGTCAACACAACAGGTATCTGGTTATTGGACAGGTCTGACACAGGGGTCCAAACAGACACATCTGGACACACATAGCGTAGACGTACCTCCGCCTCCTGTGCGGGTGTACAGAGGCAAGCTGGTGGCAGCTCTCCACAGGATCTCCTGCTGGGACTCCGGCCTCTCCTCCTTCTCATAACGCTCTTTCTCAGCCTTTGGCAGGCAGAACTGATGTGGAAAAACAAAGATTTTAAAGCAACCATTCAGTTGACTCGGGCTTGTTCAGGAGAATCGGGTTGTTGTACCTCTTTGGAGGGGTTGGCAGGCTTGGTGAAGATGGTCTTCCAGTAAGACCATACAAACATGATGAAAGAGAGGTGGAAGAAGATCAGGTAGACGACTGGAGGGAAACATTAAGCACAGGGTCACTCTAATATGTATGCTGACGTTGAACACAAGCAAAGCACCAATAACAAGATGACACAGGGAACTGCTGCTGTCACTTAAGGTATGTGAAAACACGGTGCATCTACATATTAAATTAATGAGACAGGAGAGCTAATGCTGAATGAGGAGCTTCTTTGCTTCGCTCAGACCGACCTCAGCACTTTGACACAGCATGTTTTCTGTGCCAGCCTTCTTTTAGCTAAATGTACAGAGCATATTTCACTGGGCCTTAGCGAGACTGTCCTGATAAACAGCAAACTGGCTCAATTCTTTGAACTTCCACTGATGATATTTTAAATAAATATTCTTTTGACTCCTCAAGATACTTACTCTGCTCTCCTATACTTGGAATGGTGACTGAAAGAGAAAAAACAGAGAAAACAAAAATGTTACATTATTAAAAAACTGTCATCTAGACAGTCAATGAATGATTTAAAACATTGGACATATATATATATATATATATATATATATATATATATATATATATATATATATATATATATATATATAACTGTGGGCTTAACATTTGGGTTTGAAAAAATACTTTGCAAAAGTCACGCACCTGCACAGTAAATTTAGACTAGCTCAGTGGTTTCCTGCCTGGGGTTCGTAAATAAAGTCACATTACAAACTGCTTTAAGAGACACTGAAAAGTGAAAAATAAAAAAATCTATTCCACAAAATCCTGCTTTTAGTTTTCAACTTTTCTGTAGTCAACACAACTGTCTTCTGCAGATTGCCAGAGTTTCATTTTCCAGTTATCTAAACACATCTCTTCCTCCTTTAGAGGAGACTGTTTGCTCAACTTCTCTTTCCTGGATGAAGAATGAACTTTCAGACTAACTTCTAGGCCAACGTGTGAAAAAAAAATCCCTTAAAGCGCTTAGATAATGGGGTTTAAACATCTACAATTCGATAAGAAATGGACAAACTCTATCTGCTGAGGAAAAACTAACTTTCGCAATCAACTTTGTCAGATGTGTGCTTCTTCCTTGTCAAACACCTGACAGGGTTTTTTGATGGCTGATGCCGGTGCCAATATTTAGAGAGCAGGGCAGCTGATGGCCAAAAAAAAAGTCATGAATAATTCCTTCATTCCATGCACACTACAATATAATACACATGATTATCTTAGCCAGTAACATGTTTTTTTTAATTTAATGTAATAGAAAATTATTATGCATAGATTTCAGAGGGTGACTGGTATTTGATGGAGAGTCAGTATATCAAATGCGACGTCATTCAACTGCATTATTCTATACATTCTAACATAATATATATTAACACAAGCCAGTAACCGTTTTAGGAGAGATTTGCTGCCATTTAGGATACCAGCCAACCAATCAATCAGTCGACCAAATCGATCAGTCTATCACTATCACTATCACAGTCTATCTGTAAAACATGAGATACTTTCATCTCTACAGGCACGTAAAAATCCTTCAGGTGAAACAATCTGAGAGGGGAAAAAAAAATCACAGCTAATCACTCATAGACACACTAAAGCTACATAATCTGTAACACAGGGGTCACACCTAGATATTATTTTTTGATTGATTTCATACTCTCAGATTATTTTACAAAGCTCAAAGCTTATAATAAATAAGATACATATATTCACTACATATATTCATGTCCTGGAACAAACACTCATCTCAGGTTACAGACACAGTATGTTCTCATAATAGTGGCTTGAGGTTATGCACAAAATACATATATCCTGATATTAGAGCTGTAACGAGCGGTCGATTAATTGATTAGTCACTCAAAAGATAATCAGTTGCTAACTATTTTGAGTGACTACTTATTTCATTTTTCACAATGTCAAACATTTGTTGGTTCCAGCTGTTCTGATGTAAAGATTTGCTGCTTTTTTTTGTTTTTTAACACAATAAATAAAAACTCTTTGGGTTCTGGACTATTGGTTGGACAAAAGAAGCAACTTTAAGATGTCAATTTAGTCTCCGGAAAGCAATTTCACAATTTTTTCATACTTTACTGACTAAACGATTAATTGAGAAAGTATCTGTTCATTGCAGCCCCACATAATGTCTCATTTTAAGGAGCAACGAGCCAAAAAAGGTTGGGAGAGACTAATCTACTTTTCTTGGATGGGATCCCCCGACACTAAATGTGTGTCTATGGAGGCGCACTTTTAATATTTTTTAATTTAAGCACACCAACATAAAACTAGACCCTGACAGCAATACTGGCGTGGTGGCGTTATCTGTGATGCTAATATGAAAAAGTTTGGGGACTCGAGCTATACATCATTCACAGTTCAGATACAAGCAAATCAATTTTGTTCCTGTTTAGCTGTAATATTACGACGTTTCCTCTCATTTTAACACAAAAACTATCAGAGCCAAATCAACGCTTGAACCCGTGCCAGTCAAATTACCAGTGGCCCGGTTAGATGGAAAGTATTTATCTGGTCAGCCGGCCAAATACCGTTTAGTTGGCATTTTAATTCTCCATCCAGACTCCATTCAGCTCGACAGAAAACAGCACAGACAATATTAACAGCACGGCGAAAGTTTCTCTTTGTCCAAAACAAATTTGCCATTAAAACACGGCGGCCCAAAGTGATGGCAGCTAACATATAATTAGCTGTATCTAGATTTGGACAAGCTTGCCAGTCAACACCATTGTTGAGCTGCAGTCAGTCCATTTACTTCCTGCTGGCCAGCAGCAGCAGCAGCTGTATGTTTGTGTGGACAGCAGCTCAGACTGAAAACAGCAGCCGGTTAAAGGCTTTAAACAGGACACAGACTGCGGCACCGCGTCTACTTACATATACAAAGCTGCACCACATAAGCGTAGTAGGACCAGCAGACGACCAGGGCGATAAAAATCACAGGTATCCATGCTAAACCCCGTTGACAGCATCTCAGTACGTGTGTGGGCGCCATCTTTCTCCCTCTACTGGGGAACCAGCATGGGAGTGTCCGTGTGTGACGTCACTGAGCAAAATGAGACCGGAGGAGGGCTGGCAAATAATTTACGAAATTAATTTAAGATATTGATCGGAACGAGACCTGGTCATTACCATATATACAGCCTTTATACTCAGTACGGCTTCTTCAGATTTTAGGTATGTACTAATTAGAGAAAATTCTTTATTTTTCAATAAATGAAAACTTATATTTGAAATGATATATTCCATGAAAATACACAAAAAGAAAAACAGTGTATTATATTTATATATTATAGAAGCCAACTTCAAATCTGAAAGGAAAAGTCATTATTATGAGAAAACTTCTCAAAATAATCAGTTAGTGTCCCAAAATAATGAGAAACTTTCTCAAAAATGGTGATCAAACAATCAAAAAAGTCATTATTTATTTATTCGTTACTTTGAGATACTAAGTAATTATTTTGAGGTTTCTCATGACTTACAGGATCTTTTCCCTTCTCTCATCGGCAGAAATGGGATTCCACAGTATATTTACACAATAAAATGTATAACTTGATTTCTTTCACTATAATAAGTCTGAATTTTAATGTATTATTTTCAGCATTATTTTTCTCCCTAATATTTTCGTCTTTCTTAGTTTATTATAATTTAATTTGTATGATTCCGTTGCACCCTGTTGCACGTTTATGAAAACAGAGTTTTTTGTTTTTTGATCAATAAAGTTTTGACAAAAAACGGTCTGGTAAAAAGTCATAATTGGGAAAAAATATCCCTGTTACAACTGCTTTCCGAATGAGTTATCCTACACTGATTAACAAAAATCAGTAAACGTGTACTTCTATCTTTATATTTGTCAAAACCATATTAAAATGGTAAAAAAAAAAAAAAAAACATGTTGTGAAGCAGGAACTGACTTCAGGGAGACGCACTTTGACGTTGCCCTTATTGAAGGATCAAATTGCAGCAGGAAGAGAAATATTTAACCGAAACACGAGAGCCATAAAGTGACCTGTGAGCTAAACTTTTTCTAGGCTTGGCTGTTGGTCACGGGGCCGTATTATACCAGGAAGTTGAGGCTAATAGTTAAAGTACTGTTCCTTAAAAAACGACGAAAATGACCAGTGTTGAAATGGACGTCCAGACATATTTGTCCCGCATTGGTTTCACCGGTCCCGTTGAGCCCAGCCTGGAGGTGCTGCGGTCGGTTCACACCTGTCACCTGCTGTCGGTCCCGTTTGAAAACCTCACTATACACAGCGGAGGACGAATCCAACTCGTCCTCCCTCTTCTGTACGATAAGATAGTGAAGCAGCGCCGAGGAGGTTTCTGCTGTGAGAATAACGGCCTCTTCTCGTGGCTGCTCACAAATCTGGGCTTCCAGGTAGGACTGCATATTTAATTGAAATGTTATGCAAATTGCAGAAGTACAGTGCTGCAGACATGCCCTGGCCTACAAATCCCTTTTCCACCCAAAGTACCTGGAACTGTTAGTTCCAGGAGCTACTTTTCATGGAACTAAAAGGTTCCTTCAGTCTGATGTTGTCTGCATTTCCACAGTGGCCTAGACCTGCGGTTATTAGGGAAATTAGTCTGCTGACAAAGCTATGAGTGTTACATTAATTTTTAGACACGACTGTACAACAGTAACGCTATTTTATACAACAGAAAGACACTATGTGTTGTATACTTTATTTTGTAACTCCATGTTGATGAGTTCAAGCGAATTGAACAAAAAATAAACTGTTGTGTGGCTGCAATTTTTTAAAAATGGTGGCTGAAAATAAAATACTGCAAGAACGTGTTCAGTGTTGCAAACCCCAACCCCAGATTTCCTGTACTTTTGGAAATTCCAACGTTTTGGAGGGTAAAATAATGTTGCCGCAACCTAATTTAGATCCTGATCCTGAGTTCCCCCAAAAGTTCTTAGTCTCTTCGTAAAGTTCCTGCCATGGGAATGTAGCTTTTGTTTGGTTCAGACCAAAATAAATGCCACATCATCTTGATTTAAAAAATGTTTTCAGTACAGTGAGAATTGTGATGCAAAATTGATAATTTCCACTAATCTTGAATCATATCACAATATTTTTTTTACCATATCATACAACCCTACTTCCAGGTAACTGTGCTCTCTGGCCAGGTGAGGAATGCGTTTGTGGATCATTATGGGCCACCTTTTGACCATCTCATCCTCACGGTGATCCTTGATGGGCAGCGCTGGCTGTGTGACGTCGGGTTCGGTAGCTCAGGCTTCACCACCCCCCTTTCACTGGACACCAGTGGCCCCCAGGAACAGGGCCACCGAGTGTACCGCATCAGAGAGGACAAAGGTGGCATGCTCTTTGTCGAGTGGCAGCGGGAGGAGAACAGAGGGCCGGATGGAGAGTGGGCAGAGATTTACAAGTTCACCCTTGAACCTCGGTGTTTGGAGGACTTTGAAGAGATGTGCCAATACCACCAGAGCTCTCCATTCTCCATCTTCTTCTGCAAGTCCCTCTGCACTATGTTAAAACCAGGTGGAAGGGTTACCTACATTGGCCACAAACTCACCCTCACCACATTTCCACCAGAGGGAACAGGTGAAGAGGTGGAAACCACAACCAGGGAACTCAAAGATGAGGAGATCCCTGGAATTCTAGCAGAGCACTTTGGAGTTGTGCTAAATTCTCCTCTCATAGCAAAGGATGAGACAATCACACCACCCTCAGTCATGTATTAATCACACTTGATCATGCAAAATTATATGAAAACTCTAACATGGTCACCATTCTGGTTCTTGCACCTACTTTTAACTATTCAAAGCATTTAGACCATAATTAAATTTGATTGGAAAAAAGTTTTCCTTGAGAACCCAGGGGGATGTATTTTATTCCAGATGCATACTTTGCAGTAGGTTTTTCACACAGGTAGCGTGGCCGAGCGGTCTAAGGCGCTGGATTAAGGCTCCAGTCTCTTCGGGGGCGTGGGTTCGAATCCCACCGCTGCCAGGATTTTGAGATGAATAATTCTAAAGTAATACCCATGTTAAAGTACAGAGACTTGATATCACCTGTTAGATAAAGAATACATTCTACTTGTTAAAAGAAGGATTCTGATGAGAAAATACATCTATGGTACATCAAGTTCGGCACGGTTTATATAGTTGACAATTGTGGAACAGGTAATGTCTTGTGTGGTAGAACCCTGCATGAGCCAGACCTAGTCCAGGGTGTATAAGCCCTAACCTGGCCCCAGCCCAGTACCCCCTTTTTCACCACATAAGCTCTGGTTCTTGAACTGGTTCTGTTCAAGATTCTTGGAACCAGTAATGTGCTTATCTAGAGAACACACACGACAAAAACAGATAAATTGTCAGTCTGATTTAATAAATTATACATACATTTTTAAGATGTACAATGGTCATTGCATTAATCCATGTCCGTCTTTTTCTTCTTTTTTTTAAGACAAAGTCTGCGTTCAAAGTATTTACACATGTACAATTATCAGGCAGCACTTTACAAAGCAAGGCATGAACGACAATACAGATGTTGAGCTTCAAATCAAACCTCTCACCCTCACCCTCCTGCCTACTCCATTTCTCTGAGGGGATTTCCTCGGTTGTCCCATGATTATAATACATTTCCCCCATCCCACTTGTGATGGGCATGAAAGGGAATTCAAGAAATCGAACGACATCCGTCGAATCCACCAAGATCCACCGGAGATTCAAAAGGATTATGGTCCAAGAGGACTGAGTTGAAAATCAAAAAGGGTGGTGGGGGTGACGTGGAGACAGGATGTACGCAGGGTAACAGGTGCAAAAATGTGGCAACGTGTGACACAAAAATCTACTCTGCGACGGGGTTGGAGGGCGGGACTGAGCTTGCTCTTCCAGCTTTCCGTTCGTAGTTGACAAGCCTCTGCCCAACCAGGTACCTGTAAAGCGATTATCAGAGTATTTATGTCATGATTCTTACTGTCATTGTTATTGATAAAGTTGGTACATTTGTCAGCCTTGTCCTGATGCCAAAGTACACACAATACAGGCAAGTTATACACAAACTGAAACCCATAATTTGCAGTTTCTCCAGAGTGTTGTCAAATTTAAAGTCCAGTTTGTCTGGAACAAGTTTGTATCAGATGTTTTTAACAATAGTTAAACTGACTTGACAATTACTATACTAACCTCTCATCACTGACCATAACAAAAACTATTATCTCACATAAATAATCTACACATTATAAAACAAACATTTTCTACAGATGGGTCTATGCTATAGAGATTCTTACTTGTCGTTCTTGATGTGTTCATAAAGGCGTTTAAACTGTCGGATCTGGAAGGACAGGATGCCGATGAGCGAGACCACCATCAAAAGAAAGGGGTAGATTCTCCTCTGCATTAGAATCTCCATCTCTGGGGTAACTCCTGCAAAAGAAATGCATGTCAGTTACACAGGGTGTCCAAATGTATCAGCAAGTCAAATGTAAGATTTTTAAGTCTGTTTAATGCCATTGTCCAATTAACTTTAAAGAGACCCAAAATCAAAAACACATATTTTTCCTCTGGCCTGTAGTGCTATTTATCCATCTAGATTTTTTTGGTGTGAGTTGCAGAGTTTTGGAGATACTGGCTGGAGAGATGTCTACCTTCTCTCCAATGTAATGGGTTTTTACTTTTTGAGGACCCTGTTATTAATTGGTTCAATCATCCAAGATAACATTGAACATAATATCTTATAAAAGCCTCTGTAATTTGATGTTACATTGCAGCACATTCACAGGATTAATATAACCTTCGCAACTGAGATTTTATGCATAACTTTGCACAGACAAGGTATTTACTATGTATGGTTCTTAGTGTGGCACTCCAGTTTTGGTCTGAAAAATCTTGAACCATGTAGGTGACATTACCAAACCAACAGAGTAAATCAGATACTCAAGTACACAAGTACTCACCTACAGCAGGCACCACCCCTGCAGCGATCACATACGGCACACACAAAGACAGCAGCAGCACTGAGATGACCGGAGCTGCCAGTTTACGGATGATGAACTGGAGATCAATGTTGCGAATTCCATTTGCATAAACCTAAAGACAAAGTTTACAGTTATTATACTGTATAATTAATTACTAATTACAATGTGGAATCCAAGGTTGGCTCAAGCGACATGAGAACTAAAGCCATT
This sequence comes from Lutjanus erythropterus, assembly GCF_056507025.1. Taxonomy (NCBI): domain Eukaryota; kingdom Metazoa; phylum Chordata; class Actinopteri; order Lutjaniformes; family Lutjanidae; genus Lutjanus; species Lutjanus erythropterus. Next base: position 15,951,035 of record NC_139337.1, read on the forward strand.
AAACTGTTGATTTCTTTAACTAAAGTACAGACTGACCACTCAACTGCCTTGTTGTTTTTATAAACTGCATACAAATAGTCAAACAGAGAATAAACAGCATCATAAGGTCATTAAATGTTTAGCAAAGTGAGTTTATGGGTAATATCCATTCAAACCCACCTGCTCAATAACAGTCTTCAGCCACCACTGAGGGCCCATGAGAGTGATGGCAGCAATGATTTTGGCATGGAGCACTCCAAGAGCCCAGTCCTGTTGATAAGAGAGAGATCAATGGATGAATATGGATACAAGAACAAGGAATTATTATTATTATGTAACAGAAAAACAAATTCCGATTACAACACAACACTTCCACAACACAGAACCATTTTAAAGAAGTCTCCAACACAAGGAGAAAAAGACAGACATACCTGCCAGGGGTAGAAAAGGGGTGTTTGGTCCAGGGGTACCCTGAGTGGAGCCACAATAACCAGTTCAAACAGCAGTCCCAGTAGCAGCGGGATGACTCCAGCAACCAGCAGAGCTACAACCAGCGTCTTCAGAATCTGCACAAATGGAGCAGTGAAAGTATGGTTGTTATTGCCTTTTGATGATACCACATTTCTTCCATCACTGAACTGCTGCAGCGCTGGTGAGGTTAAGAGCTTCAGTAGAAGCTACAAGGTTTGGATATACACTAGCAGGCAGCTCTTAGTAAATTTGGGCATTCAGGTCCAGTTCTGGACAATCTAATGTCTGGGAAAGAGAGCATTTACCAGACCACTGTGCTGTCTAGTTTTGGTGTTTGGCTACAATGGAGCTTCTCACAGAAACCCACCATAAGTGTCCACTCCTGGACTTTGTGCATGATGACGGTGCGTCCCTGGGGCATCCAGGCCAGCAGCACAGTGACACCGCGGATAGACAGCCAGCAGACATACAGGCCACAGGCCGCTGTGTACAGCTCGTGGATTTTGGAGCTTCCAGTCCAGAAGGACATGAGCCAGCGACCGGTGAACACTGAAACACACGTGTGACAAAGCAAACATGACCTCTTTTCAACCGTTTCCAACTTTACAGTGATCCTCAGGCCTGAAATTACTATTTGAGCTAGAACTTCAAAAAGAACCACTTACACAGCATATATATATATATATATATATATATATATATATATATATATATATATATGTACACACACACACACACACACACACACACACACACACACACACATCTGTAGACCCAGCCTTTAATTATGGTTTGGGTGTGGGCCTAGAATGAAGAAAATTGCTGGTTGTGCTTTATTCCACCACATCTCACCTGGTAGGGTTAGACACACCAGACTGGCCACCAGCAGAGTGATGCACATGAAGGCTATGAGCAAAACAATCTAGAAGAAAAAGGAGAAAAATCAATATAATTAAGTAATCAAGCTTTGACTCGAGTCTGATATAGGATTTTTGAGGCAAACCAATACCTATTTTAGAGGGGTGAAAATCACAGATTACTGATAAGGTGGCGGATATGGTGAATTTTCATAAATTACAAGTGGAATATGTTTGACAGTTAGAATAGTGCACAAGCAGATCAAGGTCTTTAACATGAAGGAAGAGGTCTGTAATAATTGGGAGTTGATGTGCAGTAAGTGAAACCTATGACATTTGCATATTTCTAAATTTCTAAATAAGACACACAGGTTCTATTTTATAGCCAGTTATGAATGATAACACATTATCAGAGAGTATGTGCTTGAAAAGCTCAAGGTGCCAATTCCAGCTTTTATCCACTGTGGAATTCAAAGAGGCCTAACTGTTTTAAATACACATGGTGACTGCCCATTAATTGGTACTGTTTGTCGGTAAACTAGGAAAGCATAGACACACCTATTATTTTATACAGTTTGAACACAGGCTGCTTAAGCAGAGGGAACCTAGGAGGGGCCAAGTGAATGGGAAAAAAAGATGAAATTGTGTTTATAAAACCAAGCTACTTCTAATCTAGCATTACAACGGGTTTTGTTTTTTCTTGTACTTTTGTATCAAACAAGTGCAAAAAAATGCATTAAAAAAAAGAAAAATAAGTGGTAGTGGTAAATTCTCTTTCTCACCCTGAATGGGAAGCGAAGGGGTCTGTGGTAAGGTTGGAATCCCACTGGTCCCCCTTGCTGCAGGATGGCCTGATGGGCTGCATGCAGCCCCTCGCCAACAGCTGGTGCAGGGTTATTATTGTTGTTATGGTGACCAGGAGGAGGGTTGTTGTTGTTGTTGTTGTTCACAGGCTGGTTGGCATCATTGTCCTCCTGCTCCCCAAGGAGGTAGGAGTGGAGGTCCCTGTGGAGATAAAGACATGTTTGGTTATTATAGACAAGACAATCTGAGAAAAAGAATGAGGGCCTTAGTGAGAAAATGTGTGTGGTGAAGTCATGAAAACAGATTGAAAAGTGTTAAAAAAAAAAATAAAAAATCTGATTTATTGACTTACAATAAATATCCAGCACTGACTGTCCAGGCCCTGACTAGGCCTTTGAGCCACTGGCGAGTGTGTCCCTGCTCCAACAGAGCTGGCAACACAACCTGAAGTAATAACAGCTCCAGAGACAGCTCACTGACAGGGGCATCACTAAGGACGAAGAGGTGGACAGGGTCAGAAAAGATATTTCAACAGTGAGTGCCAGAGCACAACATGGTAAAACACAACAGTTCTTAAGACTTCTGTTAGTTAGTAGTAATAATAGTTAATTTGACTAAAACAGGCTTTTGAGTATCTGATGTTTTTTGTTTTATCAGTCTTTCATGTTGGCAATGTGGTCAATATTTCCTCTTTTGTCCAAGATGATCTGAAAAGATATTGTGGGTATTTGGCCTGAAGAGGAGTGAGTGTCACACAGCATTTCAGAGAGACAAACCAGCAGCTGAGTGACCTATAATTCTGTTATGTCTGCTGGTTACCTGTAGAGCATGACATTGTATGGGAGGAAGGTGGGCAGCAGCAGTTTAATCAGCCTGATGGGGAGCCACAGCATGAGCAGCACGATGGAGCCGAACACCACCACAGACAGAATGAAGCGCCGCAGGTGTCTGTAGATCGGCAGGTGAATCATCTCCTGCACTGGGTTAAAATCTGGGTCATTGAGGTTTCTCAGAAACCACAGCACTCCTGGCCTCAGCACCTGATAAACAACCAGCAACAGAGGTTAGCAGAAGTTTTTTTTACATTCAGATGTTTTTTTTTTTCACAAGCAAATATGTAATAATTTTTTTGTCTTGGGGATCTGACCTCTCTCAGTAGGAGGATGAAAGACGCAAAGTAGAAGACGTAGACCATTCCCACAAGCCAGTGCAGGAACATGGTGGTACCAGGGGCTGATTTAAAACTCAACTCTCTGTCTTTCAGGGAGGCATCAAACATCTCCTGCAGGATAAGGACAATGAATTGTTATATAAAGATTGCATTTAGACTGATTCACATTCAGTGTTGGTTCTCAGATGATGAATGCACAGTTGGCTAGAGATGAGAAAATGTGCTATGAATAACATTAGCACATGCCATACGCTTGACAGATTAAAATTAACACTCAGTAATCTTCATGAAAGATGAAGGATTCCTATACTGCTGTTCAAGGTCTAGTCCCATTTTGTGCTTTAGTGCTATTGTTTGTATTTTTCTTTTATCATTGGATGGATAATTTTCAATCTCCAATTTCCAAAAAAGTTAGGACACTGTAAAAAGTTAATAAAAACAGAATGCAATGATCTGCAAATACTTGGACCTAGAATCAAATGATACAGTACAAAGACAATATAGCTAATTAATGTTTAAAGTGATAAAATTTGTTTGTGTAAATATAGACTCATTCTGAATTTGATGACTGCAACACAGTTGATTAGGGGGCACGTTTACTTCTGTGATACATCACCTTTTCTTTTAACAACATTCAATAAGCATTTGACAACTGAGGACACTTATGGTTGAAGTTTGATAATGAAATTCTTCCCATTCTTGCTTGATATAGGACTTCAGTTTCTCAATAATCTGGGGTCTCCATATTTTGTGCTTCATAATGCACCACACTTTTTTCAATGGGAGACAGGTCTGAAATAAGCAGGGGCATGGTCTGGATGGCAGCATAAGTTGCTCCAAATCCTTCAGAATTGTGCCTTCATAGATGTGCAAATAACCCATGATGCCATGGGCACTAATACAGCTCCATACATCATAGATGCTGGCTTTTAAAGATAGTGCTAATAACAATCTGGATGTATTATTCTATGAACAATTCCGACCCCAGCAAACCAACTTTTTGTTTTTTAGCCATGGGCATTATATTCAGTATGGGCACTGTTATTTTTGATAAATTTACTGAAGTAATGTGCCTTCTTTTAACAGGCCCATTCTGTCTGACACGATAGAGCAACTGCAGTTTAGAAATTACATGAAGCTGGTGCTAGTAGCCCTGTGCTATTTAGCTATTCACTGTTTTAAAAAGCACTAAAACAAGACTCAAAATAATTACAGCTTAATATGATGTCGGTGGCGACATCTTATTAAATGTGAGTTGAAAATATTCAACTTGAAGGGCTTTGCAGAGTGTTGTCTGTGGAGGACTGGGCAGTGCGGAGGGCCACTGCTGCCAACAGAGCTTTGGAGGAGAGAGTTGGGGCAGAGCAGGAGTTTCTGGAGGAATAAACACCCCGAGTCACGTCAAATTTTGTACTGATCTGATACTTAAAAAACGCACAGAGAAGAGGGGAAAAAGAAGAGACACTGAGGGAAATGGAGTCTTGAGTGCACAGTTCAGTCAGAGGCTGAACTGAATACAAACATATCCCCTCTGTGCCTGTGTGAGGCAAAAATTGTTTCAGTTTCTGTGTGAACACACCAATACTGACCCAAACAAGTACAAAACAGACACAAAAATTACCATTTTTAACAAAAAAGTATTACAAACATTGTAAAACAAGGAGGAGAGCAAAAGAGTCTTACTAAAGAGCAGATGTCAAGCCACCAGCCACAGATGAGTGGAAAAACACCTATTTCCACAACAACCAGCAGAGAGACCTGTGATGGAAGCAAAGGTGTGTCTCAGTAACACTTTACACCATATGTAGTTAAATTAGAAATTTAAAGTTTCTATAAAAAGGTGTTGAATGTGACTCTCATTCAGTTTTGGAAGGAGTATAAAAAATATGATCTTCATAGGTATTAAATTGTTATCTGTCAGCTTTTGTGTATGATTGCCAAAAAAAAATAAAAATAAATAAAACAACTCATATTCAGTATTATGTTCAGGTTGTAAATATCTCGAAGTGAATATTTCCGTCTATATTTCCACCAGGGACGATGCCATATGAGTTACACAAAGCAGAAATGCACTAAGAGGCGTTACCTTGACAACAATGTAGCAGACTCCCAGGAGACGCCGGGAGCGCTGGAACCTGACCAGAGCAGCCAGTCCCTGAGACAGCCATTAAGGATCAACTCTGCTTCCACATTCATACCCGCACAGACCAAACAGAATACATTTCACACATCTCACATCTGTCCTTGTAAGATTGGGAACTAAAGCCAACTGGATTATGTTTGCCTTTAGGCTTTACATTTCAGTGGAGGACAAGGAACTGATGGCATTAACATGGAAGGATACATGACAGAGGATGAGTGTCATGGCCAGCAGTATGTAGCCCACTATGGTTGTGATTAAGCCCTCAAAGTGGGAGGCTTGGACCTGGAGAGAAAGACAAAGATGTAGTCAAGTCATGGTTCAAGTGGCACAATACTGCATAACACTGAGAAGATGAGAACAGTTTCTTACATATTCCTCAAAGCCAAGACCAACAACAGAGAAGTGTCCAATGTGGTAGGGACAAAATGCTGGATAAGGGACAAAAAAGACAAAACATTTATTCCATTGCGGCTAATAAACACAGAAAGTCAAATGCAATCAACCCACACTACTGTTGTAATTACATAACAGATAAGAGTAGATACAAGTCTGCAATATTGGTATGAAAAGAAGGATCAGGATCATATAATTGTACCATTTTCATTTTTTTTGTTGCATTATCAAGGACCACAATGGAAATAAGTTAGGCTATCGTGTGTTAATTCTTGATAATTTTAACTACTGCTGTGTAAAATCATTTGGTACTTTTAAGGGGTGGTTTGGATTATTTGAAGTGGGGTTGTATGAAGTACTTATTGATAGTCAACGTATTAACTACAGTAAATGCTTGTTGACACACCCACAGTTTGGAGAGGCTGAGAGGAGCACCAGCACAGAAGCTAAGCTATGAACTTCTGTGGACAGGGTCAGCCACAAAAGGTACTTTTGACTTTTCTGTCAGACAGCCTTTTTTTGATGGGAGATCACCGTTATGCAAGCCAAATATTTCTATCCATACCAAACGAACTCCACAGGGGAAATCAGTCATTTTACCACGATGAACAAGGAAGCTGCTACTCTGGTGAATCCAAACTGTCCTTTTCAAATCACCAAAGTCACACAATAACACAAACTAACAGACTGATGCAGCTGTTGACCAGCAACTCCCATGTTCTGTGAGGTAGGTTGTGGCTTGGTTGGCTTGGAGAGAGCAATATTTGGCTTATATAACTGCGGATTTCCAGTGAGACAGGTCTGTTTGTCTGATATTGACTGACACTTCATATAATCCAAACTATCCCTTCAATCATCAGTCAGTTCAATTACTTTAATAGTCATTACATTTTAGTACATCTATCATCTACTCACCAAAGACCAGGATGAAGAGTGTGTTCAGAGACACTACCCAAAATACATGCTCCTACAAGACAAAGACACAAGAGACTTACAAACTCGTCATACAAAATATTTGTGGTGTAAAAAAACAATTTAAAAAACTTACCAAAAATACCAGCGAACCATCCAAGCCAAGCATCTAAAAGGGAAATGGAGATATAAGTGTTTCATGTGCACTGGTGTATAAACACAAATACAAAGAAGAGAGTTTTGTAAATGGTCCACTGGAGATGGTGATGTTTGAAAATCAGTAATATGCAGATTTACCCTTTCCCAGGTGAGCTCCTCTGCCGCTCTATCCCACTCCAAAGCATTCCAGTTCATGTCATCTACAGAGAAAAATATTAACTTGAAATGTAACAAAGATAAATACATTAACAACAGTCAGCAACTTTAAATGTACCAATAAACAGCATAAAAGTAATCCCATCTAATACCATATCATTGTCAAAATAAATTCCATATGTATCTTCCCACTGGTAAGATATGACCAAAGTACAAGACAGGACAATACTGCGTTTTTCTGGTCATATGATTTTGGCTTTTAGCAACACAGAAAATAATACTTAAGAAGGCAGTTACTGTTACATTATTAATGCCGTTCTGGGTAAATTTGTCAGGCCTGAATTGCAGAGCCAATCTATTGTGATGGTTTTCCACTGCATTCATTTGGCTGTGGTGACGCCCCACAGCTAGAATAATGTATAATACAATCACAATTCATTATCAGCCCTTTTTGCCTAGACTGCTGCAAAAATCAGACCATTAACCACGGTAAAACAAAACAAATTAGTGTCATATGAGTGCAACGGGTGGCATTTTGACACATCATTGTATCATTCTCAAATTAATTGTTGTGCCTTGGCAAACTGACAAATGAGACCATTGTGGAAACTATTTGTATGCTCTAACGCCAGTGGTACTATTTTTTCTAGTGTTTCTCAGTGTTTTTAGACTGCATTTCCGTAAGCCCTGTTGTTCTCTGTGGTAAAAAGATGTTGTTCCAATGGTCTTGTTTGTTGGAGACAAAAACGTTTTGCAAACACGTTATTCATGAAGTTCTGCTCCATTTCTTAGTGTTTTGTGATGATAAATTTAATTTTATATGATAAGTCATTCCAGCATCTCAAAAAAAATCTCAAAAGGCAGAATAAAATGTGATCTGTGATGGACACATTAGTGTGTGACATTTAAGACAATCACTGTTTGTTTAACCTAATACTGTCTGAAAACTCTTCTGGTTTCAATACTGACCACAATTACAGCTACACCTGCTAAATATCATGGTTAAAATATGTCAACACTAAACTGAACAGTCCCTTATCAAATTCCAACCTTGTGCTCCATTGTTGGGGTCTGCATCTTCAGCTGCTGCTCCCTCCTCTTCTTCCAGCTCTGCGTCATCACCCTGGTCTGGTGGGACATCAGGGGGTTCAGGCTCTGCTTCATTCTGGGCTGGAGGATCAGCAGGGGCTGGCTGGGCTGCAGGAGGCTCATCGGCTGCTCCCTGGCCTGCAGCTTGTGCCTGAGGGTGAAGGGAGAAAATACATGGCTTTAGTGTGGGGGCATGACAGTGTGGGTGATTTTGTGTGTATGTGTGTGATTCAGATCGGATGTACAAGTATGGGTTATGGTAGGATATGGTGTCTACAGGCACAAAAACATGAACATATTCTCAGAAGGCAGAATCATTGAACAGTTCTTTCTTTTGGTGGTCGTCATTTTAATTTTTTTAAAATAAATTAAATTAATTGGCCTCATTGGTGATCAATCAAGCTAAGTACCTCGTTGGCTTGTCCAGCTGCATTTGGTGGTGGTGGCTGGTGTTGTTCTAACCACTGGGGAGCACCACCATGGACTATCTGTTCTCTGAGCCACACCAGGCTGATAAATGCACACAGTGTGCAGGTGACCACGAAGCAGCCCTGTAGACAATCTGCAAGCAGGTTCTCTCTGCAGGAACACAAACATTAACACATAAACACATAACACATAAATAGACTGGTTCTTTAAAAGTCAGCTATAGGGAAATGAAATGGATGAATAAGTAAAACAGAGTAGTTTTCATGTAGTTTTGCATAATTTTTCAAACTACTGCGTGTAGTGCTGGAGAAGAACAGTGTCGACACTCACGTAGAGAGCATGTCCAACGGCAGTGTCAAAAGTGAGCTCACAGAGCCAGTAAACAGACACTTGTAGATGCGACCTAGAACAGAAAAATGAGAAAAATAAATCAGTGTCTAAATACATGTAAAATGTTTCAAAAAATACTGCATATTAACAACTTACATAATGAGTGAGAATTAAACAGATCCAGCTCATGTTTCTTAAAATGAATACTGAGGGGGATTTACACATCTTCACGCAGCACAGAACACGCAGCATGGCCTGTTATGTAGTGATGCTGAAGCTGTAAATCCCTTGATTGTGTTTAATAACATGAGCTAATGCGTAAAGCTTATGTCATGGTGACTTCATATATAACGGTGGTATGTGCTACATGTGTACACCAAAGTGAGACACTTTTCTTGACTCATGCTGGGACAGAACAGTGGATATGGAGTCATACCTAAGGAATCAATATACAGTATAATGAACATCTACTCTCATATCTATGGAACAAACTGATCAACTGATCTCAGATAAAACCTATCGTTCCTCATTGCTTTGATGAATCTGTTTATGAAGAGAGTACATGTTTAAGATAATAAAACTATAAAACTGATATGAGTTGTATGAAAGGTATAATACAGGACGAGATTACTGTGTTTATCTCTGCATTTGTATCTCTGTGTGTATACTACTTACATGCAGTTAGAGGAACCACCCCGAGCCATGCGAAGGCCACCAGCGTGTAATGGAACCAGTAACGGATGGCTGTGCCCACACTGGTCAGCAAGCCGGCACAAATGTCCTGGATGGGCAGACGTGAGGGCATGTCTGGGGAGTAGACTGAAGTGGACGGAGGGAAAGAGTGAACCAGAGACATTTAAATTATCTTTTGTGTGTTACAGAAGTTGATTAATAAATAATTCAACAAAACAACTTTCAATGAATGAATAATAGCATGCAAACAGGACTGATACAAAAGAACCATATGGGCCCATCTGTAAGGATTTTTGTTTAGAAGACTTGAGGCTGTTCAATATATTAAAGTGAACAATCCATCAATGTCACAAGAACTTACTTGGTGTGAAAGCAAATCTGTGCTTGCATAATTCACAGTACTCCTTCCTGCTGTGCTTCAGCCACTGGACCAAACTGTGAAGCAACATTCAGGCTCAAAATTAGTACACAATTCAACAACCTAAAACGTGTGTTGGTTGAGAGGTTTTATGTTTTCATCACATACTTTTTCATGTGTGAATTTGGAGCAAGACACTGGGAACATTGACAATTCAATCAATAACAATGAAGGCCTGCTGCAGAGCATAGAGTAATTAAAACACCCAGTGTGAGTGTGTGTGTGGTCAAATTGGAAATTTCAAAAGTTCTGGTTTGACTAGATTATATTGGTCACTAGTCTGGAAATTTTCACTCACCTAAATTGTATAATAGGGTATTATTTGCACATTGCAGTGGATGAAAAATGTCACTGTTGCACATTCTGGTGAAATATATTCTAAATATGAACGTCCGATCAACGTCTACAAATAGTTGGGGACTTCTTACGGAAAAATGGTCACTGGGTTGGCTTAACAAGACTCAACTACATATTGTCATTAGAAGCAACTTATGTATTACAGATTTAACTTTGTGAGACAAAGGTCTATAATATTGACCCAACATAATCTTTTTCATCAATAGCACAGGGCTATGAGTTATGAAGATGCAGCCTCAGCTGTGATGACCTCTCCAGCACCTCTGGGCACAAAAGACACTGGCTGTGTTTCAGTGATAGTCAAACACTCATTCTCTGATCAACACAAACAAAAATGGGCACATCCAGTATTACTGAGCTTCTTCCTACTCCTTTTCAGACATGTTTTGTTTATTAATATGTTAATCAAAAGCACTTTGTATAGGTTTACTGCCAACTTTGTTAACTTTTTTTCAGGTATTTCTGTTAAATTATTGGTTATTTCTTGGATGTTTTGCCTTCACTTTTATGTTTGAAATTATGTTTGCTGAGTTCAGTTCAATTCATTTCAATTCACGGTTTCCAATTATAACATCTCAGCTGGTTGTAACACAGGAAAGAGTCTGGGATTAACATCTGGGTTATGTAAGACAGGGAGTCATTACACCATCTGATTTCAACACATATGACAACATAAAGAACTGTGTCATGAGACCCACATGGAACAGGCTTATACTTAATTTTCAATTCACTTTACATCATTCAAGGTTCCCACCCCCCACCCCACCCCCAAATGAAGAACTCAATGTGTGATAGCTCAGCAAGATAGTGACAGAGCACATTTAATTCTTTCTAGTGTGTTAATACAATGTGCTCAGTTGAGAAAAGTTGTACTGAGATTAGCCTTATAGTTCCACAACAACTGGGATTTCTGTTTCAAAGTGTCCTTTAACCAGCTAAAAATCGACAAACACATTGTATATATTCTGATAAGCATCTCTGGAGTGCATCATTTGTGAAATAACCTGAAATTCTCTAATTTGCCCAAAGAATTATGAACCTGTGATGCATCACTGACCATGTCACTTTCAATCATGTAATTTAAGCCTTTAATACATAGTGTGCCTGCTACCTGAGTGTTGATGGAGGTTTGTATGTGTTTGGTTTTTATTAATAAGTAACAACAAGAAAAGAAGACAAACATAACTAAGGTTAGCTGCAGCCTCCATACAATCAGCATAACTATATTATCAAGAAACAATAGACTGTTATTTTAAACTTTGAGGGGGGTGAGCCTGAGGTTGAACAATTACCACAGAACAATCCAGACCTGGCCTCTGCTCCTGCCTAGGGATTTCCATGCACCTGACCCTCTTGTAACCAGTGACGCTCTCACACACACAGAGGACACACGGAGAACAAAGCATCATCTCCAAAATACCTGCAGGGGCTGGTATTGTTTTCATCAGGACAATAACACACCTAAGGCCAGTGATCTGGGATACTATGCAAGCTGGATGTGACAGTGGATGAACCTGTTCTGCATCCTTTCAGAATCCTTCAGTTACATTTGCTATCAATCCATCATCAATCCACCACTATAGGAATAAAACAGGGCAAAGGTAATGCACCAAGTTATCCAGTTACCTAACAATATCCCTGAAATATAACAAATCACTATAAGCCTTCTGCATTAATCCTATTATGATGTAAGCATGTAAACACAGATCCTGGTTTCTTTTTTTAGACTGCAAGATTTAAAACAATCTATGTAGAACTGTTTATTTAAGAAACCAAGTATTCTCTTAGCTGGGTTTCTTAATAACATTGTGCTTGCATGCATAGAGCTAGGTTAGAAACAACTATGTTGAAAAACTGGACATAATCAATAATACTGTGTTCTTTTACAAATAAATCATAAATTGTAGTGAATGAATGTAACAACAGTAGGTTGAAAAACAACCCCCCCACAATCAGTTCTATGTATGGCTGGGTGATAAATTTGTATATTGATATTGTGACATGAAACTAGATAGCGTCTTTAATTTTGGATATTGTTATGTATTAAGGCTGCAATACAGTAAAGTGATGTAATTTGTGACTTACCACACTGTGCTAGCTGTTCTATTATTTTCCTTTACTTAGTTATTATATTGATATTACTGATGATAATTCATCAAAAAGCTAATTGTGTAAATATTTTGTGAAAGCATCAGTAGTCATCCTACAAAAATGTTGCAATATCACCCAGCCTACTATAATACCATATTTTTTGTGCTATTTGAAAATTTATGAGTCAAGTCTGACAAGTCCCAACTCATAAATTTAGAGTTTTGAGTCCTAAACTAGTCATAATCCTCGTAAAGGGACAGTGATGGTGCCCTGAGTGGTTGCCACAGCATTTGGTGTCTGTCTATTTATCCTTTGTATCATTGTTTTATTATCCCTTTGATGTATTTAATGTATATGGGGTATTTTTGCTTTGAATTTGTTTTTGTTTGTTGCTGTTCTTCTTGTTGCTATCTCTTCTTTCTTCTGAACTGAACCAATGGAAAGCAAATTCCTTTTACACCTCTACAATTAAAGTCATTCTGATGATTAGACTACATATTTCAAGATATTATATACAAGCCATTAACATCGAACTCCAGCTCTGCGCTGTCTGTATTTCAACAGAATCTTTACTTCTGCATGAAAAGGATTAGGTTAATTTATGAGGGAGGCTACTGTAAATTAGGGTTTTGCAGTGACTAATGCAACAAGTTACAGTGTTCAGCCTTACCCAAATTACTCACAGTAATGTCACTGATCTCTCTGTACACATGTAATGGTTTAGTAAAGGGGGAAAGTTTTTTGAGAAGGATTTTTTAAGGGACAGCTTTCTGGGGAGGGTGGGAAGTCAGGGTAGAAAGGAAGATCACAGTAATGACAGCTGAAGACAAACACACTTACCATTCCTGGTGGATAAATTTGATACTGCCAGTGCATACACAAGGGTGGTACAGGGGTTTGTCTGGGGTCCCCTCAGAGCGGCACACACGACAGATATCCGCTGAAAACACAAACAAACACACACAGTATGATATATGATACCAAGCAAACCAGAAATGTGCAAACCGAGAGTAGGAGGGCTGGAACTCCAGAATTACATGTCTATCTGCATTTTAGGTAGAGAGATAACAGTGAAACTATAACCATAACAGTCATTCGTATACATTCTAAAGTTGTTTCGCTTCTTCTAAATTAAACAATAGTGAAGTTTGACAATTGATCATTTTGCTTGGAGACCCCTTCTAACTCCCTCAAGATCACCTGGTGGTCCTCGAACCTCATGATGAGAACCACTGTGTTAATAGACAGGTGTGTTTTTGATAGAGCAATTTAATGCGGGGGCATACAACCTGTAATCTTAGATACTTAGATAATCAAGATGCAGAATTTCAAGTCAGTTACATGAGAAACTGATTTTTCTTATCTAAATGACCATACATCAGGAGACTGATGACATCACCAGTAACTTCTAGTCCTTTCTACGCTCTTAACATTTTCGCACTTGTGCTCCACGTAAGCTCACACATTGAGCTCTTATACATTTAACAACGTTTAGCAATCATCCCCCATCTTTCTGAATACACCTCACACTACCCTGACAGGCTATCAAGCTATGCTATGCAGCTAAGTTAACCTCTAGCAGGCCAGCTTGGCAGCAGGCTTGGTTCTCGGTGATGCACTTGCGAAGCTAACGCTAGTAAATCCCAGGCTGGGAGCAACAAGCGACGCCTTCAAGCGACTTTTTACCTTCTTCGGCAGTATCCATGTTGTTCCCTAAGCACCAGTCACCGTTTCTTCCACGAGCACCTTGTTCAGCGAACCCATCCACGACACAGACGTTTAGTCGTTTAGCTAGCTACAATAACTAGCTAGCGAACCGAGTATATCCTTACGTTAACTGTCGGATGCATTGACAATCATAAAATGGTTTCCCGACAGACTGAACACCGGCGCTTGCTTTGTTGTGTCTTCTCACATCCAGTCTGTGTTCGCCCCTAAACAACAGGTTTTATTTTTACGGTGTATCTATAATGTAAAACAACACACTTGAAAAACGTTACATCCTCCGTGTTGCTGAAATGACAGTTTAGACAAATGGCTAGCTGAGCTGGCTAACGCATGCGCTAACGTCACTGCTAGCTGCTGTCACAACAGGGTCGTGTTTAGAAAGTAACCCCACAACCTCGAAAGATCTCGCGAGAGTGAGGATTATAACCCAAACCATGAACATTTTTTAACCCTAACAACTGTTCTTTGTACCTAAACCTACCAATCTCTTAGCCACAGCGTTGTCACTTTATAAAACATGATTAGTGTTTCCAAGTTGGACAATTAAGAAAACACACGTACAATTCTCGCGAGAGTTTCACAAAGCAAGGGTTCCCTTCAAGACACGACTGTCACAACAGTTTTTACTTAACTGCAGCGGTTCAGGTTTTACGGCAGGGAAACTTCCATAACAACAGTCATGTGGTTAGCTAGTGAAAGGAAAGCTATAAATTATATATTTAAAGATCAGTTATATTTTATATATAATATAACAAATAAAATGTACATCCATATATTAATTGCAGAAAGTGTTCTTAATTTCTTAGATTTCATTGTTATATAGTTCTAGAAACTAAGTATCAGATAGCCATCCATGATAAACAGCGACATCTGCAGGTGTACCTCGAACAAACTAGTTTTGTAACATTTTACTTGCACCCACACCAAAGTAGAATCTAAAGTTTGAATACTGGGACCCATCTTCATCTTGTGAGGCATTTCTTGGTTTGGGTATTTAACAACACCAACAGCCACCACAACAACAAAACAACAAAGACAGTGTTCTTAAGTCAGTCTTCTTTTTGGAACTTTATGTTTCCCTATTGTTCCCCCGTAATCAATGATTTTCAAAGTGAGGTCCACAAACAAACAGGATTCATTGAGTGGGTTTTAGGGGGTCCACAGCAAAAGGAGCAACAGAAAGTTTCGAAAAGTTGACCATTTTAATTTAGTGATCCTAGTTTGATCATTGACTGACTATAGATTGACTGAAATCAAACTAAGATGACTTAATATTACAATCGACTTTTTATTTATTTACCCATTTTGTTTATTTTATTATCTTCAAACCTAACATTAAAAAACTTCGCTTATTTACTCTTCAGTTTACAATTCTGCACAATGAAAGTAAACTTAAATAGAATTTGTGACATATGTATCTACTTTGTATCACACTTTTCCTTATCTGAAAATTAAACTGTTACTTTTTGCTACTTCATTTTACTTAAGATTAACCACTCTTTTTTCTTTTATCAAGAAGGATAATTTATTTAAACGTCAGCGATTATATGTTATTTTTTGGTGAAATAATGTATGGATAATATTAATCCATTTGTTTCCTCGCTTCCTATGTTTTATCTCGAACACCATATAGATTGTGGTGATACGTATCAGAAAACTGCCTAATCTGTCACTGTATTAAGGAGATATTGAGACATAATTATCTAGTTAGCGATAGGGACAGCTGCAGATCGACAATGAGTCTTGATTCGAAAACGAAAGTAAGCGAGTTAATCATGACATGAACTATAATTTTTATTAAACTTTAATAACACGATACACAATAGTAGCTTGGTGTGAGATTGTACTGTACTACCATCTCGTATAAAAAGCGGCGCCGTGGCTTAGTTGGTTAAAGCGCCTGTCTAGTAAACAGGAGATCCTGGGTTCGAATCCCAGCGGTGCCTTTTGAGAAGGATGTCCGAGGGAGAGTAGACACATAAGGATATGACATAGTTAAACAATTTCTGCGAACTTTGTCCCTGTTTTCTGTGATTGTTTGCGCTCTGAAACATTGTAGAAGTGTTTGGTCAAGTCAGCCAGGGTACAGGAAATAATGTAGCAGACCTGACTGTGAAAAGTCACAGCACACGGTTCCAGAAGACATCATTAATATCCACTGTAGAAATTAATTTAAAATAAGATGCCGTATTTCCTACAAAGCACAAAGCAAAACCTCCGTAATATCTAAATAACTCATTCAGCACAGTTGACCATTTATTTGGTCATAATATTGATTTAGGCCCTGGGAAACTGTGATGACCATTTTAAAAGCATTTTTATACAGTTTTATAGAAGCTCATAATACACTGTAAAATCTAATAAGTTGGGTGTACTCAAAAAATATGCAAACCAATTGCCTCAAAAAAACTAAGTTATGTTGAGATTTTAAAGTAAAAATAAATTGTTTATTTTGAAAGCACAATACTTAAATTAATTTAATTATGACTGCACACCAGTTAGACTAACTTGTGTATTTTAAGTTCACAATAGTTAGACTAACTTGTGTATTTTAAGTTCACAATAGTTAGACTAACTTGTTTATTGTGAGTGCACAAAAGTTACTTGAGTGTGCAAAACTAATATCAACGCTTTAAACACACTGTACTTTTTGCTGACAGCACTGGCCAGATAACTACCTACATAAGGTAATACTGTGAACTGAACACCCTTCACCCCCAACTCCCCACCCAGTTTCTCATCAGATGCACACCAATGTAGTTGCTGACTGTTTTTTTGTTGTTTTGAACTTAAAATGGTGAGTTTGCCAAACGGTGAATAATTTACATAAAGTGTTCAAAGTCCTGAGTTATACATTTTTATCCCTTTTTATCCATTTTTATCTAAAAGTCAAAGATTCAAGTTTATCTTTTAAAAAAAGTGAATTATCTCAACAAAAGATTATAGATCAGCAAAACTTTGTTTAGTTTATTTTAAAACTTAAGAGTTTGAATCAGAAATGAAAAATTTGTAAAAAAAAAAAAAAAAAAAAAAGAAAGAAAAAGGTTTCTCTAATTTATTCATTTATCATTGTTTTTTTTCTTGTTTTTTTTTTTAACACAGAGATTTTCTATTTTTATGCGGTTTATTCTGGGTGAGTTGACTGACAAAATTAGAGACTGTATTCAGGCTGTTCAACAAAACTATGTAAGTTTTTGAACATATGCAAAAGACAGCAATGTTTCAATGCACAATCAAGCTTTCAATTTGAAACATGAAGACTTTTATTTTGAAGGTCATGGCAGGAATTTCATCCCTTGACATTGATCGCACCATGACCGACTTGTTGGCTGCAACTTTTTGAGCCCTGCAGAAGACATATTGTATCTACTATCGTCAAAAAAACGGAAAATAAGACGGTATGTTTCCGATGCAACATGATTTTAAAAGCATTGTGTGTGAGGTTCGGGGGAGATACCAGAAAACGTTAAAGCTATTTGTGAAAAAAGCTTTGTCATTGTGTTGCGCGATTGCATTTAAAATCGTTTTAAGTGTTAGGGGCTGCACACGACAGAGGAATGCACTTTTAGGTTCTCCCTGATAACCACTCTTTCCAGCTGACTTTCTGTCTGTCTGTCGGCAGATGGCGAATGAAGCCAGGCCGTGCCCCTGTGATATTGGTGATCGGATGGACTACGGGGGCCTCGGCCAGGACGTCCAGATTGAACACACCAAAGCTTATGTCGTGAAACCAACCACTGCTTCTGACAAGGCCATCGTTGTCATACAGGACATCTATGGTTGGCAGCTCCCCAACACCAGATACATGGCTGATATGCTGGCTACTAATGGATACATGTGAGGAAAAAATCTCTGTTGAACATAACAGTAACACTGAATAGTAGTGGACTATATCTGTGCTTATGTTTGACGTGTAATAATGATTTCTTCTGCTCTGTGCAGTGCTGTTGTACCAGACTTCTACGTTGGAAAGGAGCCGTGGAGTCCATCAGAGCAAGACTGGTCCAAATTTGACGAGTGGCTACAAGACAAAAAGCCAACGAACATTAACAAGTGACTAAAAACCTCTTTTTAGCTGAATTTAAAAGGTTGTATTCAGCTGTCAGATGTCCTTCATTTCAAAGGGTTCACCAGTTCACCCCAAAATCAATAATATTCATATTCATATTTTCCTCTTACCTGTTGTGCTTTGCAGAAATCATGACCCAGTCCACAGAGCTTATTGTCAGTATGTTTCATGAAGGAACTATTTTCTTTCTACCATTTGCCTACCATGTCACTGTGCAGAAGGAAGTGTGCATCTAGATTTAGACTTCCTTCTGCACAGTGATTGTGTAGAAATACATGAAAACGCTCACAAGGTCAGAGGATTTTCTAGATGAATAAGAAGCATGGCAGATAAGTGTTTGTTTGTTTTTGAGGAAAACTCTCCCTTTAAGGTTAGGCTGTGGGTGATTATTGATATGATCTTGTGTTTTGAAAGGTTTGCTGATAACTTGAATTTATTGGTTTTCTTTTGCATAAGACATTTTGTTCATGATCTGTCCTTCCTCAGAGAGGTGGATGCAGTGCTGAGGTTCCTGAAGCAGCAGTGTGGGGCCAAACACATTGGAGCAGTGGGCTTCTGCTGGGGAGGGGTCGCCACACACTACCTTGCCCTGCAATATCATCCAGAGATCAAAGCCGGAGTATCAGTCTATGGTATGTCATGGTTGTGCCTGTCTCTCCACGATTACAGTATTACAAATCAGCAATCCATGTTCAATAAATATGTTGCTTTGAAACTGTAATTTGGTGCAAAAAGATGCATCACAAATGTGCAAACTTTGTCTGTACAGTGGTACACGTAAGTTTAATCATGTTGCACAGAGTATTATCATGGTGAGAAAAAGAAAAAACACTACTTATATGCATACAGTGGTTTTATGATGGTTTTATCTGATCCTGTGCAGGGATTGTCCGTGACAGAGAGGACAGGTATGACCTTAAGAGTCCAACGCTGTTCATCTTTGCAGAAAATGACTGGGTTATCCCCTTGGAACAGGCTAGTACACAACAGCTCTTTGGCTTTCATAAATGTATCCTGGTACCCGAGCACTAAATGATGTCCTTCAGCAAAATCCATATACCTCTTATGTCTTAAAATACACAAGCAATTAAACATTTTTAGTCGTCATAAAAGCTGAAATGGCACAGGGAACTTCTCTGGTACAGAACCTGAGTTTAAACTGCCATAATCCCCACTGACAACTTGTGCGTACGTCCATTTGCTCCTCAGGTGAGTGTGCTTGAAGCGAAGCTTAAGGAGAAATGCACAGTGGAATATCAGGTGAAGATCTTTCCTGGTCAAACACATGGGTTCGTCCATCGCAAGAGAGAGGACATCAACCCTGCAGACAGACCGTACATCCAGGAGGCCAGGACAGATCTGCTCAACTGGCTCAACAAGTACATGTAAATAAGAACAGGCGGCTCATTACAGTAAGAGAGTCCATTATATATAATGCTGGAGCCGTAAACGGTACTTTTAACACAACAGAAAGGATGAAAAACCTAAAAAGGTCAAATGTAAAATGTAGGGGCACTATTTCCAGTGAGCTGAGGTCTGTGACTTGTTAGTCATAATTTTAGTTTGATTGGTGACGTTTCAGTTTTCCAAATGTTTCTTGTAGAGCTGTGACAATTAATCAGTTAACAGGTTGGATGCGAAATATTAAATTGATCTCCAACAATTCTAATAATTGATTAATCATTTTGAGTCTTTTCTGGTTTCTTCAGTCTAGCAATTCCTGTGAAAGGGCATCTGGCACAGCCGTCCATCTAGACTCAAGTATTACCGTCTAATTTTTTTTTGAGTCATTGTCAGTGTGACATCACAAAACATAACCCAAGAAATCATATGCTAATCATGACAAAATTTCATACAAAGTTCTAATAGGATAAAATGATGAGGCGATTTTACATCTAAAGGTCCACGGTCAACCTCACAGTGACATCACAATGTTCTATCAGTTCTCTGTAAAAATAGTCTCTAAGCAGACAGCTTGTTTCTCACTAAAAATTATTCAGTGGAATCATAAATGTCTAGGTAGTGTTAAAAAAATCCCTAAATAGTTAATGCATTTTTATAAAATTCCTTCAAAGTCGTCACTACATGTACAGAAATGGATGTAAACTGGAAATCTGACTGATCTGCTGATTATTTTTACAATGTTTTGTATTGCTATCAACAATTGTGAAAATTGTTCATCACAATTTCCCAGGGCCCCAAGTGACCTTTGAAATCGCTGCTTTTGTCTGACTAACAGTCCAAAACCCAAAGACTCTTCATTTATGTTCATAAATGACAAAGAAAAGCAGCAAATCCTCACATGCAAGAAGCTGAAACCAGCAGATGTGACATTTGGCTTGAAAAATTACTGAAAATGATCATAACAGGTATCCACTAATTTTCTTTTGATCGTCATTCATTGCAGCTCCACATCTATGATAATAAACTGAACATCTCTGGGTGGTGGACAAGACATTCAAAGAGATCACCTGAGCTTGATAACATTGATCAATATTTTTCACCCTTTGCCAACATTTTATGGACCAAACTACTAATCAAATGACAAAACAAAAAAAACAAACAAAAAAAACAGACTAATCTTATGAAAATGATTAGTTGCAGCTTTAGTTTCTTGTAGATTTTATTTTAGAGTCTGGATGGTCATGTACTGATACAGAGAAACTGATTTCAGTGTTAACAAAATGTGAATTTTAATTGTGGAGCCAAAACTGTTTAGCACTTTTGCCTTGTTCCAAAAACAAATGGAGTATGTTTTCTTGTTAATGTGTCATTTATAGAATATGTTATGTGGATTCTACTGTTCATCAGCATCAGATTGCCAACATATGTAAATTAAAATGTTACAAGTCATGAAATGTACAATGGATGTGGAATACATTATTTAAGATAAAGCATTATCCAGGTCAATATTTGTGGCTTGAAATGAGAACTGCAGAGTCTGGAAATTTCAACAGACCAACATTTTAATGGTGACTTTGATACGACAACAGCTTGAACATTTTGTATCAAATGATAAATAGCAGTATGCAGTGCGGTTTGGACATGGTGCTCAGGGAAGTGCCTACAACCTCTAGAACAGCTCAGAAATCTTGACGTGTTCCAGGAGGCCTTCAGTCCTCACTCTCTCCCGGGCTGCGGATGTCGTCGATCTTTAGGATCATCTTGACGACCTGAGTGGCCAACAAGATCTGCTGCTTCTTGCCAATCAGGGTCTCGACCACATGTTGCTGCTTCATGTCTGCGTAGGAACAAAAAACATTCAATATCAGCGAGGTCCCACATTATAAAGTGCAGTGTTGCAACTGTGTCACAGTTGGTTCCTTACCATTGGTGTTGTTGTGCAGACAGTCGATGCCGAGGAAGGGGTTGCTCTCTCTGACCTGACGGGCTCTGACCTCTGTCATGGTCTGGATAGGGTTCAGTCCGCTGTTCTCGGCAAGCGCCATTGGGATTACCTCCAGAGCATCTGCGAACGATCTCATGGCATACTGCTCCAACGATGGGCACTAGAAAGGAGGAGGGCAGAGACAAAGATAATGAGAGCAGCAAGTTAAACTGCATCCAAAAAAGTGTGTCATAAATACATTCATTCTAAAAGAATACCACAGTCAGGGTTCCTAAACACTTACCCTTTCAAAATTTCATTCTTTTCCAGACTTCTAGGTAGATTTTTCAGACCATACTTGGCATGCGTGTGCAAATAGCTAGACGTTATTATGTAAACAAACTGTTCTAAAATCTGACTGAGGAGTTACATACTGTTAAATATCTCATCTACCAATATGTGTATTATTTTACTATTGAATAAATATATTATTGTTCCTTCCATATTATTAAGTCTCTGATGCATAATGAAAAAAGTTAAATTATTTGATTTTCATGGCATCTGTGCAGCCTTGTTTATTCATGTACCCATGGAAACCACAATGAAGACAGGTTTCCTTACACAGGACAGTTTACTTTCTGAAAATTAAATCACAAGTCTTGTTATTTATAATGCTATATATATGAAATCCATGGATTTTGCTGAATATTCTGCTTGCATGGTCAGTTTATTTTTTTTTTAGAAATTCTCATGTCTGTCAGTCCATCCAGACCTGGAAATTACTAAAAGCAAATTTATAGTTTTCCATATTGTGTAGGAACCCTGCATACTTAAGTTTGCTCAGTTCAGAAACTATGTGTTCTAGTGTGTCTCACCTTGTCTGCAGCCTGGTTGACAGCCAGAGCACATGCAATCTCTGAAGCTCCTCCTCCGTACACAACACGGTTGTCTTTGACCAGATTGCGAATTACACACAGAGCATCATGGAGAGCACGCTTAGCCTCTTCAATGATCTAATGAGATGGACAACATAAAATGGATTAAATAAAGGCGAAGTGATAGATTAACATACACAAATACCGTAGCAGAGGGTAAAAGTCACATTTGTGCATACCATTTTGTTGCCACCACGAATGAAAATGGTTACAGCCCTGGTGTTTTTGCACTCCTGGATGACCAGCATGTGATCCTTTGTAGTGCCAAAGGAGATCTCCTTCACCACACCAGCTGAGCCAAGCTTCTCTGGTGTCAACTCACAGAACCTTGGAACGATGCGGCCTCCTGTGGCGATGGCAATCAACTGCAGAAAGAACACAATTCACATTAGCACTACATGGCCATAAAATGTGAACACATGATTGATCTTAAGTGGTAGTGGATGTGAAAATCTTTTGTTCTAAGTGCAACTTTGTATCAAAGATTTCTATCATGTGACAAGTGTCGCTCACCTCAATCTCAGGCCCTCCAACCCAGCGCACAGCTGGCAGTTCGTTCTGCAGCAGCAGGTGGTTTGCTTCATCATCAAAGCCCCACTGGCAGATGGCCAAGTTGGCGCCATTACTTTTGACCTAAAGGAGAAATGGGGAGTTTTAAGATTAAACACACATACCAGTGTAAATATTAAGAATTCAGTTCAAGTGCTTTCGATGCTGCAGTGCTAACCTGTTGGATCATCTCTTCAAACTTTTCCTTTTCGTATTTCTGAAGGGCTTTGTAGTCCTCCACAGAGGTCACATCCAACTTATGCTTGGTCTTGGGCTTAGGGGGCTCAAATGGGCAGGTGAGGATAGCAATTTTAGCATCTTTCAGAACCTGAATGGTAACGAGAAGCACTGATATTAGCATCATTATCTTACAGTGGTCACACAAATGGAAAATACAGCATCATTTGAAGTATTTGATTGCAGCAAATAAAACAGTGTGTTTTTGAGCTTTAACTTATATACTGTCTACATTTTGCTTTTTTCCTGTTAAACATCTTCAATCTCTATGATGTACATGTGTAGGAATTAGATTCACATTTAACTGCTTGCTGTTACATTCTAATAGACTTCAGGGGAAAAAAATCCATAAATGATTTAAATAAAAAAAAAAGATATAATACTGGGATATTTCGTGATAGTTATAGTGTAGATGAATATCAGATAAACACATTTCATTTGTCCTTATGTGCTGTCAACTATTTGATTCAATGTTGTCAGTGATGAAACTAGAGAGTTTGAACCTTGGGCATCTGGGGGTGGCTGAACTCCTTGTCAACTATGACTCCCTTGATGAGCTGTGTGTCCTCCAGCTTGCCTCCCACTTTCCCCTCCATCTTGATAAGCTCAAAGTCTACATCCTTTCTCTCCATGTCAGCCACAGTGAGGATGGCGTTCACTGCGATCTCAGCCATCTGTCTGTGGCACCGGTTGATGCTGAAAGACAACAGTAGAACTTAGAGATGCTATTATTTTACACAATAACATTTTACTGTGTGACCCCCTGCAAAGCCAAAATCTAAACTGAAGAGACAAGAGATAGTTAGTAATCATTTTGTAGCAATACTGTAACACAACCAAGCCTCACATTTTGGATCCCAGTGTTGTCATGGCGGTCTCAATGAGTGGTTCTGTGTTGTTGGGATCGCAGGGCAAGGTTTCTGCAATTTTGTCCAGCTGCTCGATGGCAATGCGTGCAGCCTGGTCATAACCATCGGAGATCCTGATGGGGTGGATTCCGCGGTCCAGCAGCTGCTCAGCCTGCTCAAGCAGAGCCCCAGCCAGCACTGAGGTGAAAGAGGAAAAAATGCTGAGACTGTAATACCTACAATACAGCTGGAATATGGTTGAAATACGTCAGGTTGTCTTGATCACAACTGCAACAATTTCACTTATGTTAAACATGCTTTGTAAATGTGATCTAGCATATTTCTAAGGCACACTGCTTTGTTTGGATATAGCAGAAGGATGTTTAAAAGTTTATATCCTCCATGCATCAAGACTATTGAGATGGCCTTCAAAATAGCTCATGAACATCATGTTCTTTATATTGTGGCACACCACAACTGTTCAGTAACAACTGAAGATGAAGTACTTGGATAAAATACATTACCACAAAATCGTGCTGCTTTTAGAGATTAAGAATGTTTTAAATTTCTCCACTACAGTAACAGTTAATTTTTATTTTATAATCTATCTGAGCTATTTCCAGTGCAATGCTTGGCACATTCATAATTCTGTCTCAAAGTGATCATCTATGATAACTGTGCTGTTTCTATGTATCATTCAGCCCTATTGTTTCTTTTTCAGTGACACGCCTAGGGTTGGATGTTGTTGTGATAATCAATAGGTTAAAACCTACAACAGAACCACCAGAACGACCAGTAAAAAAGAAAAAAGCACAAGTATAATTTGAGGCTTATGGCCAATAAAAAACACCATGGGACCCTTGTCATTTCCGTACCAACAACTCCGGTGGTTCCATCACCAATCTCATCATCCTGGGATTTGGAGAGCTCCACCATAAGCTTTGCAATCTGGTGGTCCACATCCATCATGCTGAGAATAGTGGCTCCATCATTGGTGACAGTCACCTCTCCATCCCTGTCAACCATCATCTTGTCGAGACCTGGATGCAAAAATCAAAAGAAGAAAAAGATCCGGGCGAGGTTAGTGCAATCTTGGATAACGGATTAACAGCTGTCACAATTATATGTAAGAAGGATAGCAAATTTATATCAAATTTAAGTAATGCTCGAATATATTTAACTTTAATTAAACTCAGTATTTACACGTTCATCTAGGTCTCTCAAAAGACAAGCTGACAGTTTGGTATGAAGAAGTCAGATTGACTGCACTGCATTGGTTTATACTCACCATTAGGTCCCAGTGATGTTTTAAGCGTTGACGCAACTGCCTTGGCTGCCATAATATGAGACTGCAAGACACAAACACTTCCACATCAGCTCTCACTTCAGTAAAATCGTTTTATTGGTCTGTAAAGCGAAGGCAGATTTACGTTGTCATCTGCGAAAAATAGCTTAAACTTCGATATGGAAATGATGGGCATCCATAACGACCGTTTTGGGCACACCCCTGTGTAGCAGCACCCACCGGCTGAAAGCCTCACAGAAAGCACATGGGCCTCAACGTTAGCATGACTGGCTATTCCTCTGGCTTATGCTATCCTGTTGCTATTACACTAACAGCTTAGTTTGCCAGTTTGGGGTGTGTTTAAAAACAATAGCTTATTATAACGCACATAACGTTAACAATGTCATGCAAGTAACGTTGATCGCAAATAAATAACTTGCTAACCAACGTGCCATGCTAGCTAGCCCATTGTACCTTCAATGCGTCAATGCCCGATAACCGTGTCTTCTTGTCCTGGTCTTTAATGATGATGAAAGGTCTCCCATACTCATCGAACGCTAGTGTCCCCAAAGTGGACATGTTGACCGATGTATTAGGACACTTAGTAAGTGTTCAACGGATGATATTAGGAGTTTTTAAGATGGAATCTTGGAGTGTGGCTAAGCTGCAAGCCGCACGGGTCTGCCGGCGACTTCTGGAAGGCTCTACGGGCGGGGAGGGCGGAACCAAGTAGTGTTAAATGTGTCTTTATTACAGAATTAAACACCCTTTCTATCTATAATTACTCCACGAAATTAACTGAATAGTTCTTAAACGACTCCGAAAAATAATTACAAGCTTTTAATACAGAATATTTTACGGGTAGAAGTGAAAAAATATGTTATGCCCTGTGGTATCTTCCGATCACGTTCAATCTCAGTCTGTGCCCTGATCTCGCGAGGATTGCTGAGGTAATAAAATTCCATGTGAAGGACTGCACAGCTGTTTTGAAAAGGTAGTAGACATATCTTTTAAGAACTTAACACAGCATACAATCTGCTTTTAGTGATAGTTAAGTATCTGAATTTTAAGAAAGAGTCTTAAAGGATAACTTTAGTTCGTGTACGATTGTCTCCTGTGTCAGAGTTGACAGTTATTAGCTGCTAGTTAGTAGCTAACATTTAGCTAAAACGTGTCTTGCTATCTCTGTGATGTGCTTTTGATTCGGGGTTAGATAAAAAAAAAAAGGATAAATAACATGCTGGAATCCACGTGCACTTGAATAACGTAATGATGGCATCAACGTCAAACATAACGTAACGTCCGGGCACTTTATGGTGGTGGTCAGGCTCGTCAGGGCTGTACTGTGGCAGTCTATCTATCATCTGTCAAAATTTGCAGTATGTAGGTAAGCTGAGATACTGATGAAACCACAACGTATTACCTATACATTTATGGTTGTTTTAATCATCCCAACAACGTTTGCACTGAATCAATTAAGCTCTGTATTGTTTCTATTTACACATTCTGCTGTTTTCTGGACTCTGTAGCATGCCCTGCGAAGTGAAGCCTCGGTTCGTGATTCTGTACGGGTCTCAGAAGGGCCAGGCTCAGTCCATAGCAGAAGGTGTAGCTGAGGAGGCAGGGGAGCACGGGCTGGTTGCAGAGCTCAGCTGCTTGGACCAAAGTGATAAGGTAGCTATACTGCACATTATGATACATTTACTTTAAGCCCCTCTTGTACGGCATGACTGCTGCTGGCACACAATAGACCTTTTTCACAGCAGTCATTTTGACATGAACTAGTAATGCAAACACAGGTGTTAGCAGTGGTACTAATTAAGGTCATGTTCTGTTTTCTCGTCAAACAGTGATGCTATTGAGCATGTTGTTGGCTGCTACATTAAAAGCAATGGGAACTTAATCAGTATCATCCTGTGTTTGACCTACTATTAATTAGTATGGCTGCCATGAAAAGGGGCTATAACATATATCAATAATATTTTAGTAAAAGTGTAGTGATGTTGCCTGATGATTTTGTGGATATTAATTAGAGCCTGACCGATATTGGATTTTTGGAGCCAATATTAAAGAGTAAAAAAAATCTGATATCGATATATCAGACCATAGTCTTTTTTTATATATGAAATCAAAAAGTGACCCTGGCACTGAAACAGTAAACTTTCACAGGTAATTTTTAATAATTATAAATAACTGCAGTGGAAACCACTTATACTGATCAGAGCTAGAGCGATCAACCACTTATATGAATCAAAAAAGCTTGGGACTGTTTAAATAACTTGCTTATCTTTAAATAACTCGCTTATAGTGTTCATTTTGAGACTTGTCATATGACAACCAGGGGTGCAAGTAACTAATTACAAATACTCAAGTTAATGTAATTAAATCGTTTTTTTTTTTGTGGGCACTTTTACTTTTATGAGTAGACTTTCAAGTCTGTACTTTAACTTGTACTTAAGTATTTATTAAACCATGTAACTTTCAAAATTATAACTGAGTACTTATTAAAAGTTAAATTAATGTCCAGACCTTCCATCTGCATTTTTGTAGCTGATCAGGTGAGGTGGGCCAATGAAAACCAGGACAAATGGACAAAAAACTAATGAATATTTAATCTGTCATCTAGAAATGGCAGTAATTGCACCTCATTCAACATTTGGTGTACTTAAATACAAGCCAACTAGATGCAGCAACTAAACAGCATTAAGTTATATTTTACAATAATGTACTGTATTATAGTGTATTTGAATTATACACAGTACTGTAATTTAATTTGTACAGTAATTTGAAAAGTGTTAGAAATACAGTAGCTGTATTGCATTTTTCTGATTTTCAGTAAAGAGTGAAGCTGTTAGTTTCATTTATATTCATGTAGTAAATACAGTATATAAATGTCAATTAGATTGTAATCTGTATGAGAAACAACGAAAAACAAAACAATTCGGTTATAGTGATTATTTGCTTATAGTGATAAATTTGACGTGATCACTTAGGTTTCCACTGTATAAATAAAACACCATCACTTTATTTAAGGAAAAGGATCAAATATACCTAATATCCTGCCTATGAAAATGCAAATAAAATAAAAATAAATATGTGAAATAAAATAAAAACAATTTGCATTCTGTTGTGTAAAAAATATTGGATATGTAGACACTAACGTTGATATAGACCAATATATCTGTTCTAGGCCAACATTGGGCCCATAATATTGACCGAACAACATATCTGTCTGGCTCTAATATTAATGGAATGTTTCACATTGATTCATTGAGAGAGCAGTCAGTGATTAATCATATAACTGGTTCCAGTACAATTTGGAGAAGGAGAACGCCCCAGTGGTCTTTATTGTGTCTACTACTGGAGATGGGGAACCGCCAGACAATGCCCTCCAATTTGTAAAGCGCATCAAGAAGAAGACCCTCTCCACTGACCACTATAAACACCTTTGCTATGCACTTTTAGGTAAATCCTATTATGAAGCTCTGACGTAGCTCTTTCTGCAGTTCATCTGTCAATATGGGGAACTTGATTTGCAAAGCATATTTGTGTAGATCATTACAATGCAGAGCATCGCTCAGTGTTTTCTTTCTGAACACTTTCTGGCTTGAGAAATCTTCATCTGTTTTCCCCTGTCTGCTCCAGCTTTAGGAGACACAAATTATGCAAATTTCTGCAACTGTGGGAAGACAATTGAGCGACGTCTACAGGAACTAGGAGCCAAACAATTTTATGCGACAGGATATGCAGATGATGGTGTAGGGTAAGTTCTCCAAAGAAAAGAAGTTTAGACATCCAACTTTCTATCCTTTTTCTCTTGTTTTCATTCCACTGTTGTGTATCATCTCATGGTTTGTTCTCTCAAGGCTGGAAATAGTTGTGGACCCTTGGCTTGACGGACTGTGGAAAGCAATCAAAGGAACCTTATCAGAAATGGCTTCTGATAGGACTGGATGTCTGAAAGGAGAAGCAGGAGATTCACCAAAGGAAACTCCTGATTCATCTACACCAGTCGTCCAACTAAACCTCTTAAGCATCACCGACCGCCAGAACTGCAAGTCGGGCAGCGCCTCCATAGAAACTGCCTCCAAGTTTGCATCTTCTGCTTCATCTTCAGCTTCTGCTACACAGGCTGCTGTTTCTGATGTCAGGCCAGCTTCCTCTGCAGGGAGCCCTGGGTTGGCATCGCAGTCTCGTGGTGCTGCCAGTGTTCCTACATCAGCACCGGAGACACAGACCGGAGATGCTGGAGTTCCCCATGTTGCACTGGCAGCCTCACTGACACAATCCCTGCCACCGCTGTCTGAGTCATCTCTTAATGTTCCTGCTCTGCCTCCTCCCTACCTGGATGTCTCTGTGCAGAAAGTGGACACAACTGAACAGGTTAGGAATGATAGCGCTGAAAAACCAGCATTTGTGCCATATCTCAGCTGTCATCTCATGGATGTTTTCTTTCAGATTGTTGGACCATTAAACAAAGAGACCCTTCATGAAGTTCCCATATCCCAGGCAGTTCAGCTGACCAAAGCAGACTCTGTCAAGACAGCCCTTCTCTTAGAGCTGGACACCTCTGTAAGCTTGACACAATCCTGTTCATTTTTGACATTTGTCTAAGCATGCAGTATGAACTTAGAGTTTGAACTTAAGATGCTTCTTGTCCATTTTTTAGGCCTACCCGATGATGACCCATCAGCCAGGGGATTCCTTTAACGTGTTCTGCCCAAATGGAGCCACTGAGGTGGAGGACATGCTCCACAGATTGGGCCTTCAAGACCAGAGGAACCACACAGTTCACATTTCTCTACGTAAAGACACTAAGAAAAAAGGTATACTGGTATATACTTTTGAACAGTATATTGTAACGTAGCATTTTTTCCTGAAGATCCTTTGATTTGTGACATTCCCATCTACTCTTTTATGATAATTAAATAAAATGTTCTTTCCTCCCTGGTTATAGGCGCTCAGGTGCCACCGTACATTCCCCAGAACATTTCTCTGCTCTACCTGCTCACATGGTGTCTAGAGATCAGAAGTGTTCCTAAGAAGGTACTGTAAGCTCACACATTCCTCTACAGCTACTTTGTAAATTGCGTTGGCCGAGACACTTTTTAATGTGACATGCTTGTTGTTCTAGTATATCAGCATATTAAGAGGGGAGACATTTTTTAAATGTCATGTTTTCTGCAGCTACAGCACCCAGCTTTTATTTGTGTTGTCAAAGCTTGGAGGAAAATGTGCTGTATTTTATGAAGAAGTGCAATTATATTTTGACACGGATGTTCCCATTTATTTTTTACAATACTTACTGAATAAGAATATGCACACTCAAATAGTCTGTCAGGACATGGTTTGGAGCCACAAGATTTCCATGAGTTCTTATTTTGTTTTCATAAGGTCAGGCAAGACTGAATTTTTTAAGGATAAGCTTAAATGAGGCTGAAATAATCATTAAACGTGCCTGGTCCTCTTTGGCAATAGAGATGAACACATTTGGTGCATGGAAATGTCTAGAGCTGCAATGATTCATTGTTGATAATTCTTAACTATGAAGTTAATCACCAGCTATTATCATTATCACTTTGAGTTATTTTTTTAAAGAAAAAATGCTTACAGCTGATCCTTGGGTTGTGGAAAAAACAAGATATTTTAGGACATCTTCTTGGGCTTTTGCAACATTTTTTCTCCATTTTTGACATTTTGTAGAGCCAAATGATTGACCGATTAACTGATAAGAAAAATCATCTTTACTTGCAGCCAGAGAAATATCAATTGACTGGTGGAAGTGCATGAGTTCCACCTGATTATCTAACATTTTCAACATTCTTTAAAATACTATTACTGTAGGGACAGTTGTTCTCTTTGTTCTGTTTCTCATTTCCATCTCCCAAGCTATTTTTCCCCGAATTTACATGCTGGTGTTTACTATGCAAGTTAAATTCATTATGTAATGAAAACATTATAGTAAAACAAAAATGAAAACCATTAATTTCTCTCTGGCGTGAGGTGCATCAGTTTATAATGTAAACAGCAACACCGAATGACAATAGGAAAACAATTTGTAAAATGTCAGAATATGGTAACAAAGCAGTTGCTCCTTAATAAACACAATATTTTATGTATTGCTCTCTTAGCTTGCACCACTGCTTAAAGGGATAGTTCAGACTTTTTGATGTGACACTTACCCACAGTCAGTGTAATACCTACAGTGGATTGCAGTCGGCACACTCTCAGTTTGGAGAAGCAGAGAGGGACATCAGCATGTAAGCCAAGCAATGAACTGTTGTGGACAGGATCATAAAATAAGTTAACCGCTTAAAAGAGGTCTACCTGAATAATCAATGTCAGTTATCAGTTGTTATATTTAGATTATTTTCACTGCTTTACTTTGCTGTCAGATGACCTTCTCTGATGGAAAACCACCGTTATATGAGCCAAACTCTCTCCAAACTCTCTCTCCAAACCAACCACTATATATATATATATATATATATATATATGTAGAGTACATCCTAATTTTGGAATTAAATCCTAATTCTAACAGCTACTGTCTGTTCAGGTCCCTGCTGTATATGACACTCGCATACAGTCTCATTTTCTCTTCTGGGTTATTAAATTTCTGCACAAAAATTGACTGTTTGAGGTCAAACTGTTTCTACAGACTTACAAGGCAGTAAGAGTTTTATTTTACAACACCTGTCTGTGTAATCTAAGCAGTTAATCTGTTTTACTAAAGCGTTTACAACACTATAATCTTTTATACTCACATTTTTCAGGATAGTGAAAGATAATCACTTCAACTTCTTAGTAAGTGCAAGTTCCAATATTATAGACAATAGCATCAAAAACAGACAGATAAACTTGGTCTGCTCTGGTTTGTCATTTATACTGAGACAAATATGAACGTTATTACTGAAACTATCCAGACACATGCCAGATACAGACACTATTTTTTGACAGTAGTCAAATAGTGGTGAAGTGCTGTCTATACAGGATAATAATTCTTCCAGTGCAAGATACAAAATCTCTCCATACATGCACTCATGAACTGTAATGAATCACTGAAATTATATAGAACACTTAGGCATGACAAATATTAAGAAATTGCTATTATTATATATGATTAACGGTTGTGGAATCAAGTAAAATCACTCCAAGAGTTGCTTTTTAATATTTCTTCATGATCCTTTTAATTCCTGTAATTATAGCCTACAAAAAGATTAAAAATAATTGATGCAGTGCCAATTAAGCAGCAGCTTGTCTTCTGCAAATTTAACATATTAATTGATTGCATTAATTGATTGTGATGAATTTCATTTGAGGATTAAAATAATGCCTCTTCGCCTCTGCTAATTTCCCAGAAGCAAGCATTTAACAGCTTAATGTCAGTTTCATGAGGGCAAACAGTGCATAATAAAATAAATGGCTGTATTCCATTGCTGGGTGTGGTGTCACTGTCTACCTACAGTTTTATTTACCTCGCAAAACTAACATTAAAATGTTTTTTTAATATGATCTGGGTTCAATGTGGCATTGACGTTTGTCTTAGTGGAGTGCTTTTTCCCAGGAAAACTGAATAAAATCATGACCGTTGCTTTTGGTGGAGTAGCAGAACAGCTCCAAGTGACTTTACTTCTGATTTTTCTGTGTCTCTCTCAGGCATTTCTGCGAGCACTGGTGGAGCATACGGGGGATGGTGTGCAGAGGAGGAGACTGCAGGAGCTCTGCAGTAAACAAGGCGCCGCAGACTACAACCTGTATGTGAGAGACCTGAGTCTCAGCGTTCTGGATCTTCTCACAGCCTTCCCGTCCTGCTCGCCTCCTCTCAGCCTCCTCATAGGTCAGTCAGAGTGTTCACTGTTATCTCACTCACTCACTCACTCACTCACTCACTCACTCACTCACTCACTCACTCACTCACTCACTCACTCACTCACTCAGTTATAATAATAATCAGGATTATTGGGTAAAAACTTTCCTAGATGTTTTACATATCAGTCTGCATGAGAAACACTCTGAAGTGCAAAATCTGAAACATGACAGCTGTTTTTTAATATTTTTTTAACATAATCTTCATGTCATATAAGCAATACTCATTTTTTACATTTTTTTAAAGAGCCAGCAAACAAACTAATAAGCAAATACCAATGGGAACAAAACACATTAAACAATGACCAAGGAAAGACAATAATAAATAAAATAATAAGCATCAAATTAGTTTAGAAAAGGAAAATAAATAAGAGGGTTAGTATCAACAGATCATGAAATAACTTCCTTACTGTAGCAAGTGGATGGTTTGCTTTAGCATAAACTACAAATTTTATTAATATACAACACTTAAATTTGTAATTTGCATCTGTTGTCTTTAGGTTATAGTTGATAAGAAAGAGTAACCATAATGAATTATAATTATCTAGAGGATTTATATTCATGTAAATTGCTTTTTCAAGTTTAGCAGTTTTCAACAGTGCATCAGCCCAATCTGGAATGATTAGAGCACTGCTGTCTCTCTGTTTACAGAAAATCGACATTTTGGCAACCGCAAAAGCTACAGATATCTATTTATTATGTTTTTAATTAGACTGTCTTGATAGAACTCCTATTATACAATGTACAGGGTCAGACTGAGTGCTAACTTTTTTGCACGGCAATTCTTTACTCCAGGAGAATTGCAGATACTTGTGTAAAAAAGACTGGTAAAAGTAGAAGTGCTGATTCAACTTTCTTACTCAAGTAAAAGTGAAAAGGTACAGGCTCTGAAATGTACTCAAAGTATTAAAGAAAAAAGTAGTCATCTGATGGACATTTCTACTGTCCTTTTTCTGTGCAAATCTAACTGAGCCTCACCTTCTCTCTGTGGTCAAGTCTCCATCTCTTGCCTGTTTCGTCTTTTACGTCGTTTATGTCTTGTTACATCTGTCCTGCTTGATGTGCACTGATGGACACACCAAGAAATTGTCTTTTCTATGTGATATTGTCCCATCCATTTAGGTTGAAATCTGTCTTGATGTTCAGAAGGCTGTGTTGAAAACGTAAGGAGTAAAAAGTACAGATATTTGTGTTAAAATGTATTGAGTAAAAGGTGTCAGAAAAATAAATACTCAAGTAAAGTACAGATTCCAGAAAAGTATGGTTACAAAGTACTTGTACTTTGATACCTCTGCACAACAGACAAATATTCTGGCACATTTCAAGATGTTTTTCAGATGGTTTATAAATTTATTATTCTAATAGATGCATGTTTAATTAAATGCAGGCTTTCATGTTGCCTGAAGCAAATGGGGAATTAAAGTGATTGACATGACATTGGGATTTAGGCTGCACCTGTGCAAAATATCAGTGGGATAAATCACTTCAGAGCTGTTTATTTCACCTCAGAAAAGACCTCAGGTTATGTGAAATCTGTCTACTGTGTTTGTCACTCAGGCAGGTTTGAATGTTTTGATCATTTTTGTCCAGTAGGGGTCACTGCAGCCTCAGTAAAGCCAGCTCCGTGAGCACAGTCTCAAGGCTGAATGTGTCAGAGCATTTAATTATACTGAATGGTCAGGCGGCATACATCAGAGGGCTCCCCAAAGGATCAACACTCATTTCCTCGTCTCACTTTAAGTACACGTCAGCCCAATATGGTTTTTGTGTCACTTTCTGTGAATATGATGGCTCTATTGTACCTTCAAGTCAGGAGATATTTTATTCATTATTTCCCTCCTTGCTAATAATATTGATCATTCTTTGCTGCTGTCGGCCGTCTGTGTCATCCCCGGTTTGACCCTTTGAGCCAACTGTTGGTGGAAAACTAACATTTTCTCTCAGCTCATTAAGATAGTTGGCTGGTCATTCAGTATAGATCTAATAAGCTTTGACTGAAACTTACCAGACAGTGAAATTAGTTGGCTTCAGCTTTACATACAAGTTGAGTTGTCCTCTAAAAACAGCTGTGTCACAGCTCTTGGCCTACCCTGGTGTCAGTTATTTTTGGTCTACTTGCCAACTGCAGCACCTTTTTTTTTTTTTTCCAGTGGTGAACTGAGGCAGAAACTGGGAATCGCGACAATCGTGCCCTCGTGAAAAATGTGGTGTTGGAGGCCCTTCAGGGGCAACAGCTGTTATTATAGGGACATGGAGCAGTTTACTGGTAAGCCACTGAGCTTTGCAAGGACACAAGCGCGCAGGGTCAGTTTGGATCAGAGGTTAATGGTCAACTCCGACTCTGCGAAAGCACACCGCTGCATTTTTGCACCGTTCTTGGTTCATTACCCCGACCGAAGGGGAGGTGGGAGGTGTTTGCTGATCAGAGTTTATGCTGTTATACTCTAACTATAAATAATGAGGAGAGATGTATCTCGGCTCAGATGTCTTTGGCCAAGTGCAGGCAGGGTATAAAAGTAAATGCTGGGTATAAATTGAGAAAGATACCTGCTTCCTAGAGTCAGCGCTCTTGTTATATGGTCCATTGTTTCACATAGTGGGTCAGATGAAAACTTTGGGGTCATAGCCCCAGAGAGCTGAATGCTGTCCATGAGCATCTTTTTCAATTTACTTTACTGCAGGGCTCAAATGAAATTGTACTAGGTTGCAGTTTTTTTTCTTTTTTCCCTTTTTTGCACCATTTTGACCTGTGGAAGAAAGTAAAGCAAAGTAAAGTAATGTGAATGTGTCCCTCTAAGCCCCTTTTTTTAAAATTCATGTTCATATATTTATCTTCTTTTGCTTAATGAATCATGTTTTTTAGGAATTATAATTTTCCCTTTTCTCTAATATCATTATTTAATTAATTTTCACTGCCCTTTTTTTAAAGTGTCATTAGTGTTTTGGCAATATTGCTTACAAAATATTGATGCCAATAAAGCATATTGAATTGAAAAACTAAAAGTAATGCAAACTACAGGATATCTGCAGGTCCTTTAAAAAGTCTAAAATCTAATAATCTGAACTTCAGGCCTTAAAATGTCTGAGTATGTCTCTTAAAATTATCTTAAAAATTGATTGAATTGTGCAGTTAATGTAACTTTTACAACTTAACTTTGTAACTTTTTGTGCAGTTAATGTAACTTTTACAAAGTTGCATTAACCTCCTAACCTGGGAAAAAAACTGTATTGATCACACCCTAATGACTACAAACTAAAACCAACATTGAACCAATAACCACTAGTGCAAACTGTGCATGTACTTTTATGCTGGTATGGACTTGTTTAAACTTGCAGCAACCCTGAAACTAAAGAGAGGTAAAGTGAGTGTGTCCCTGTACTCCCCCTCTCTCCAGAGAAGTTTCCTGGTCACAGAGAACACGCTGCATATCGCACATAATGCCATCTTTATTCATTCAAGATATTATAATGCCATGGAAAACTTTTTAAATGGTTTTGGAAAACCATGAGCTTGCAGGTCTTTTTCTTAGAAGTAAGATGAAATTAGCATTTCAGGTCAGTCAGAGCGCACACTGTTATCTCACTCAGTCATAAGGTCCATAATAATCAGGGTTATTGGGCAAGTCTATCTTCTCTAGATGTTTTACATAACAGTGTGCACGAGAAGTACAAAATCTGATCCCTGGTAAAAGTAGAAGTACTGATTCAACTTCTTTACTCAAGTAAACGTGAGAAGGTACAGGCTCTGACATTTACTTGGAGTAGGTAAGTAAAAAGCCCTCTGAAGGACATTTCTACTAGCTATTTCTGTGCAAAGCTAACTGAACCTCACCTTTTCTCCATGGTCTTTTTTGTCTTATGTCTTCTACATGCTTTTCGTCATGTTACATCTGTTGTGTATGATGATGGACGCCAAAAAATCATCTAATTGTCCCATCCGTTTAGATTGAAACTGGTGATGCTGGGAAGATGCTGTGCAATGATGCAGATTTAAATGAATCAATTATTCCCCTCAAATGCATTACAAATAAAGTAACAAGCCTGTTTTGAAAATATAAGGAGTAGAGAGTACAGATATAAAGACAGATAAAACAGATAGAATGTAGAGAGTAAAAGTAAAATGTTGTCATACAAATAAGTACTCAAGTAAAGTACAGATGCCTGAAAACTCAGTGCTCCCCCTCTTTCCATAGAAGCTTGAAATTTAAGATAAGGTTTCCTGGTCACAGAGAACACACTGCATATCACATATAATTTCATCTTTATTCCTTTTAAGATATAATAAAACACCATAGAAAACTTTATAATGGTTTTGGCAAACCATGAGCTTGCAGGCCCTTTTCTCAGAAGTAACTTGAAATCAGCATTTGTAGGCTATTAAAAAAAAGAAAAGATCTTCCCAAGGAGAATTTTTCTTAATGCTTTAATGCTAACAACCTTCCTAATTCTCCCCCTAATTCCATCTGCAGCCAAAGAAACTCCATATATCTTAAGAAATATAGCTTTTATGTTCAACTACATTGCTATCTCATTTTTTCTCACTAAAACGGTACCTCTGCATATAAATTGCAGTGCAGAGAGACTTGTGAGATGGAATAGATTATATTGTTGTGCAGCATGATCGATGATACCCCTGAAAATGATCATTTCTGAAAACATACCGGGGACCCTGGGACAGTATTTTTTGGAACAGAGACCTTTTTGTTTTTGAAATACATATTTTAAGATGTGTCCTCAAGCCACTCAGTGCAGCAGCATAAAAAAGCATTACAGTCAGAGTTATAAAAAGTGATGTATCCTCTGTATCTAGCAGCAGTATCATCATGGTGCAGTGATGTGAGATGATGGATTGATTGTTCTCTGTTTCGGACATGTGCTGTCACTCTGTGATAGAAAGGCAGGAACTTGAGCGCTGTGCAGCTGCTGTGTTAACGTACATGATACACCATCTGATCGAGAGAGGTGCGTTTCCACTGATGGAAGGGATTACTGCTGGATATGTTCTATGTGATGATTTGTCCAAAAAGATTTTGCCGTTTGGGGGTTACTTTCTACTTTTTTATGAGAAACATGAATGCAATTGCATTGCAGCTTAGTTCTAATTATTTCTTATTTCTATTTACAAATACAAGCATATTGATTGTAACAAAGCAAGGCCAGTGTGTAATCTTCACTCTCCTTGTAAATTGGCCTGCCTTCTGGTCTTTAATAGATTTTGGGCCTCATGTTGAACTATTTTTCAGAATTAAAGTTCTCGTATCTTCTTCTAAAGTTACTTTTTATTTACATGCCATGCCAAATACTACTACTGCATTTATCAAATATTATTATATTATATAATATTATTAAAAATTGCAAACTGCAAACATGATTTGTTTGATCAATCAGTTCATTAATCTGCTCTCATATGATAGTAAACTGAATACCTTAAGGTTTGGACTATTGGTTTAATAAACACACAATCTAGGCTCTTGTG
This sequence comes from Lutjanus erythropterus, assembly GCF_056507025.1. Classification (NCBI taxonomy): domain Eukaryota; kingdom Metazoa; phylum Chordata; class Actinopteri; order Lutjaniformes; family Lutjanidae; genus Lutjanus; species Lutjanus erythropterus. The sequence continues at coordinate 15,989,808 of NC_139337.1, forward strand.
CTGTGGGAAGTTATAATGGGTATTTTTCACTATTTTCTAACATTTAATAGACAAAATGATAAACTAGGAAAAGAATCGTCAGATTAATTGGCAATGACAATGATCATTAGTTGCGGCATCAATCAAAATCCTAACAAGACATCTTGTGGTATTACGCTGAAAAAACCACCATTAATTTCATACAAAAAGTTTGACACAAAATATCCATCATTAAACAGTATGTACTGTTTTCATTTTACTTTGTTGTATTTTTGGAAGCATTCTGAAGGTTTTTCTGAGAAATTTGTAATATATTTACTGTAGTAAATCATAAAATAACCATGATATATTGTCAAAGATTAAGGAAACGTGCTAAATTGAAATACTGGCTTCTCTGACAAAAACGCTACAGCCAGTATGTTCTCCTTTGAAATTTTCACTTCGGGCTGGAATAACTGCTTTTGTTTTGGCCGCACAGCCTCTTTCACAATTATTAGAGTTCAAATTAACGCAGAATGTTTGTCGAATGAGTTCATGTCTGTTCATTAGTCGTGGGAAGTCATTTTGTTCTCAGGAGAATGGGCTTAGCTTTACACTGACAGACATCTGACAGTTATAAACTTACAGTGTAGGACTCATCCCTTGTCATGGTCAAAGTGTGTTGCGTAACGTTGCACTCGTCTTGCACTTATGTCGGTTCAGTGTCCTTGCAGCCTGTAGGCAACCTGCCTGAGCTCCAAGTCTGTGGAGAAGGGGATGAGGGAACAACTTGCTTCAACCATAGATCATATATTAAAAATGGATTCAGCATTTAGTGGTTAAGTACCAGGTCTCAACTAGGCACATAAAGATCTTTGCTTCTTAGATAAATTATAAACAGCAGAATTATTCCATATTCTTCCATGTTTCATCAGTGAGATCTAGTTTAGTTCATATGTCATTAGCTCACTGTTCTTTACTCTCTAAAAATATTTGGTTAAGGCCTGTGTTTTTGTTCTAAATCCTCATTCAAATGTACTTTTAAGTGTTTCATCCATCACTGTATATGTTTTTTTAATCCTCAGCTCAGAGAGATGAAATGGACGTCAAAGTGCCGAGCTGTCTTACTAACACCCTGAGCTGTTTAGATGTCAGACAAATCCAGAAAGAGAGGAGAGAGCAGATTTAGTCCAGCTGTTTGTCTCTCCCAGTAATTTAGCAGAAAAATGTGTTATTGTAAGGCCTCAGCTGGTAAATATGGTGTAGCTTCACTTTTCCAGGTTCATTTATCACTGAGATACAAATAAAATGTAAGGGAGTGCATAGCAAGCACATCACGCAACTCTCAATCACTCTTTCCACACACATCTAATAGTTGGCGGTGGTCATAGCGTAGTGAATGGCATATCTTGGAGCCACAGGGTGAAAAGTTATCTCGGACTCTTATAAGTTCTCCTGATTTCTCTGACACATCCTCGTGGATACATTGCAAACTTCATATTACCCAAAAGAGGGCACCTTCATGGCTGGCATTGAAATAAGGTCTGCATAAGCAATCTGTTTCCTACTGGCTCCACATCTGGACACTTGGGATTCCATAACCCTGAGTTTGTAATTTCATAAATATAGAAGTGTGTCCTAGAAACAAGACTGTAACCTGGGTGGGGGTTACTGAGGATAGATTGGTAGGTAGGACGTCTCAATGGACCGAGATGACTTTCACTTATTTTGTCTCCTCTCTGTCATGGGTGTCTCTGTAACACAATCCTAGTGATACAGCGGGATGATTGACAGTTGTGCTTGCTTGCCTTACAGAGCATTTGCCGAAACTGCAGCCCAGGCCTTATTCAGCAGCCAGGTAAGGTGACAGAAAAATAAGAATTCAGCTTACATTTTGTACTGCATGACTATGTACTGTGCGCAAATGGGCTGTCTTAGTAGGACTGTGTATTGGCAAGACTCTGGCAATACGATACAAGTCACAAGACAGGGTTACAATTCAATATATTGTGATATATTGTGATACTGTAAGCAAACTGATATTTTGCAGGGTTTTTAAAAATCTAATTTCAGGAAACTGTCACAGTATACAGAATCTACCACTGTAGGCATAAAATATGAATAAAAATAAGTTAACTTTTTTAAAATACCATCACAACAGTGGGATCTACATTTGTACATCGAACATTATAGCACTACTTTTTATGTAATCTAAGCAGAAACATGTGTTTACTTCTTCCAGTCTCAATTTACATTGTCATGTTAGAATGGAAGCATCAGTTGCTAAAAATAGATTACAGCACTGCCATAAATCTTTTCATGAAGATAATAATTAAAAATCACGATGCAGTGTTTTTGAGAATTGTTACAGTATCACAAAGCATAATATTGCAATACTTAATTGTATCTATTTTCTGACATGCCTATTTTTTACCGCCTTTTTTTTTTTTTTTTAGTATTCATAAGTACACATCTGTCGTCCTCTCACCACTTGATCGTGATGTCTTCCTTGTTTCCACAGGCATAGATTTCTGGGGGTGACGCAGGGGACAGTATTTAGAACACATGTGTATGTCTCCCTCAATAAAAACATGAAAGTAATAAAAGGCTTTTATTTTAATGAACCACTATAAAGTGACTCTTAGATGCAACGAAGCCTCTAGTAAAGTAGATGGTGGCAGTATGCAACATCAAAAGAAATGGTTGGAATCTGCAATTCTGTGAGCAGTCCTGTGATTTTGACTGTCTTGGCTTGAGTGTAGACTTTTATTTTCTTTTTTTTCCAGAATTATTTACAGCAGGGGTTTTCAAAGTCTGAGGCTGTGGGTCTCCCTTCAGACAAAGCTTGGAAAAAGGGACCCCCACTTAGTTTATTTGCTCAGTTTCACTCAATTTCTGTGCGATGAGGATTATGTAATTTAATCCTATAGCCACTCAACAGTTGAACAGTAATCACATAACACACATATATACTATTCTATGTGATCTACTGTTATAACTAGTGTAATAACCCCTGGGGAGGCCTGCCTCCCACTTCTAAAACCTCTAATTAAGAAGCTTTAACAAAGTCTCATTCTCTAATAGATTTGAACACTTTAATCAGTTGTAAACAAAATGTTTTGTATTGTCATTTTCTGTCAGCTTAAGTAACAGTAGATTAAGATGTACGTATGTTTTGAATGTGCAGAAAGTTTTGAACATAAGCAGAAATCTTGCTGAAACATCACTGAAGCTGTAACTGAGCTATTGAAGTCCAGTGGGTTATAAATTAATTAAAACAAATGAATCGACATGAAAAGGCGCCACATGCACATTTTAAAGAGGTTGTTTCCCCAGACAGACACAAATAATGATGGAAGAGTAAAAAATTCCTACTGTTGACTCAGCAGGGATAACATTAAATGATAGAAGTTGATCTAAAGGAGAATAAACATTTGAAAGCACCACAGAATTCCTGAGTGCTTTACTGCATCATATTCTGTTATATTTTTAAGTGTCACCTGCTTGGATTTTGTTTTCTTTTACATAAACAAAAGCATTACCACCATAAATCAATGCAGAAAAGGCACAAATTGATGCATAAAAAATCACTAGAATGCAGGAAATGAAGTGTGTGATGCTCAAAATATCCTAGTCGGCCTAATACACATCTCCCACAATGTTGAAAGAAAACTTTGCTACTTTCAACTGGTGTTTCATAACTGCACAATAAAAATATATTAGAAAAAACATACAAAGACATTAATCATTCATGGAGAAGAGTTGAATCATTGGATATGTTTCTGTATTAAATAAAGCTTCTGCATAATTTTGTAGTTTAAGAGTAAACTGCTTTGGCAACAGCGTATTTGTGTTCATGCCAGTAAAGCTATTTGAATTGAGTCCATGAGTCTGATGACTTTCCCAGTGACACTGAATAGTTCAGATATGGTTCTTTTCTTTTTTTTAAAAAACTTTTTGTAGTGGTGGCTGCAATAGAGATATGACCCCCCTTCCACTCATTTATTTAGATATTTTTAAATACCCCTGATTAATTCTACGCAAGAGTCTCTTAAGAGAATAATTATGCAACTGGGTTGTATTTTAATAATGGGGAAGATGGAAAGCAAATATTTCTAAAAATCATACAGCGTTGATTACAAATACATAAGAAAATCCAGACATAGTTGGGCTTGAATAGCAACATGATCGCCAGATAGAAACTGAGACAAAAATATATCCAGTTCTTTTTGTCAGTGGTCATAAATGTTCGTATAATTTACAGCCTAAGTTAGTTCTTTTTAAGATGCTGGATAGGATGTATTATTCCCCTGAGTGAAATGTAATTTTTATGTTGGGTTTGCAAGAAGAAGAGATATTGTTTTATGCACATATTTTGGTCTTGTAACCCTATAATTCATTCTAGAAATCTGTTGTTGATATTTTATCCCTGTGCATACAGCATAATGTATTACTAAATAAAACCCCAACTTTGTTTATTAAGTAGCACTAGACAAGGCAGTCAAGTTCACATAATATAATATATATTGATCTCGCACTATTGGCAGCTAGAAAATGCATTGCTCACCACTGGAGATCTGCTATTTTGCCAGCTGCTTCACAGCGGTGGATAGAGCTTTCAAATTACCTGACATTTGATAGGGTTTATTATAACATCAAAGGGAAGCTCCATGAATTATATAAAGTGTGGCATTTTCATTTGAATTTTGATTTTTGGAGACATTCAGAACATGGTTTATAAAGAAGCAAAAATATTATCTGAATTCATGATGTATAGACCTTTATAGTAAGAAGTATATGTGTATGTATTTGTCTAAAGTTTGTTATGACCCTGTACGTAGTAGTCCATGTGATGTGTTCTTCAGCCTGGATCAGTATTTGTTGATGTAATTCCCTAATAAGTCCAGTAATGGGTGAAAAAATGTGCACAAATGAACGGACTGTAAATATTGTGTAGCCTTTAGCAAGTTGTTCTTAGTTTAAATAGGCCCAAGTGTTCCATCTTTTTGCCTCACTTAGCCAGTCATCGATTTGCTCTTCCTGTTAAGCTAGTACCCATTAGGTTTGCTTTAAAGCTCGTGTGGAACAGCAACATCTAACGCAATGTCAAAACTTCTCTGCTCCTCTCATTAGTCCCTCACTTAGCTGCTTATATATATATATATATATATATATATATCTGTGTGTGTGTGTGTGTGTGTGTGTATGTGTATGTTTGTGCAGAGAGACAGAGCGGACACGAGAGATGGTGGCTGTAGTTTATCAGATGGTGCAGAGACATTAGAGGCCTGCATTATTGATGCTGTGGTCAATAGAGGTCTCTAGTGGCCCACAGGAACTGGAGAGTGAAGGATGAGAGAGCGTGAGAGTTCTTCAGCCGGTAGTGTAGACTGGAGCGGAGGATAGGCAGTTTTATTGAAGCAAGACAGACAGGAAGTTATTTTTGCTCATTCCTAGCTGCTTTTTTTTCATTCTAGGATGATTGTCATTGTGTAGATCAGTTATTCTCAACCAGGGGTACTTTTATCCAAGGGGATACTTCTGCAGTTGGCAGGGGTTACAGTCATTAACAGTTCATAAAATGTGTTATTATGCAAACAGAGAAATTAAAGTAGTTAGCTAAAAGTAATGGATAATTGGTTGAAACAAAAGTAGTGGACAAAGAGTTGAAATAATTAGCTTAAAGTAATGGATGAATGGCTGAAATATTTGGCTAAAAATTATGGATAATTGGTTTAAATATTTCGCTTAACATAATGGCCAAACAGTTGAAGTAGTTAGCATAAAATAATGGGTAAATGGTTGGAAAAAAACAACTTCTGCCACTTTAAATCCAGTGTAGGAAAAGATATTACAATAATATCCATTTTCTACAATCAATAGAGTTTGAAAACAGTCTGTTTAAAAAACTGTTAGACTGTTACTTAGAACACGATGGGTGATGTTGATGATGAGGTACTTGAGCTCCCTTGAAATGGCTGCGTATGTCAGACACAAAAGTTTTGGAACCACTGACTGGTTTAGATCAAAATTTAGCACATTTCAATGCCATGACTATGCCTGTCACGATAATAACGTAACTGACTTATTGAGGTCATGTGAAAGTACCTGTTATGTTTACACGGGTGTTTGGTTACATAAATATATCACCAACATTTTAGGCAACACGATGCCAGAATAAGCAGCATGGTTTTATCCACCATATTAAGACCTTAGCTTTTTTTTAACAGCGCCCAAGCCAGATTATCAGAAAAAGAACAATACTGTGATACATTTTGCTGTCATTCCTTGTCACGCTGCTTCTGTTTTCATCGTTGTGTGTGTCAGAGTTTCACAGTGGGCGGGGCTCAGGCCGCTCCTCTACGCACACAGAGACAGTGAACCAGGTGAAATGAAGATAACGTGTTACTCAAGGCTAATAGGTGTTTTCCCTGACGACTGCATAATTCTAGCCAGAAAGTTTGCAAAGTCCAAATGGACGTGATTTCAAAGCCGTACTCCACAGCTCCAGTGTAGGAACACTTTGGGTTTAAGCTGAATGAGAGAGGATAAGGATATTTTGATATTTTTCACATTCCAGCCCCTCTGTTTTCCCTCTGCTTCTGTATTTCACTCTGTTATTCACTTCATCTCCCTGCTTGTCACTGTCTGTATGCTTTGCACACACACTCTCACTCACACACCGTTGTTTCCCTGTATCTCTTGTCTTCTTCCATTTCAAACTCCCTGTGTTACCATCTCTATAGCTCCTGTCTCCGGCACCCAGGAAAGCTGCATTTTGTCTTCAACGTAGTAGAAATCCCAGCATGCTCTGGGCGGCCTGCGGGGAGGCGAGGCTTGTGTACCGGCTGGCTGTTTGACCTCATCAATCCTGTCCTGCTTTTCCCAGGGAAGGCTGAATCCTCTGGCAGAGCGGCTCTGCCAAAGGTAATGAGTACACTGGAAAATGGAGAGCTTAAACTAGATTGTGCAAATTTGTGAACTCTTGGTCTTGGCTGATATATTTATTGGTCCTGGCTGATAAGTGTTCATATTTGTGAGTACAAGTGTTCAGGGTCTGCAATAGATGTAACCCCTGACTCATAGGGAGAGAAAAATGGCTAGGTTGAAATCCTGCCACACTTAACTTTACCATCCCTTTTTCGCCTTTGTTTTGTTTCAATAAAAATTACAGTAGCTGGGGTGGGGGTGGGGGGGGGTTCTGGGCTGCTCGTTCTCCTTCAAATATTACAGTTCAAGAGGTTCTTGAGAAAAATTGAAGGCAAGTGTGGAACAGAATATCAGAAAATTGTGCAGTCAGTGTCTCCATGAAGCTGCAGAACTCGAGGCAGTAGGGATTCAACCTGTTTCTGCTGCGTGTTTTTTCAGGCTTCTGTTGAAACTCTGTTTTAATGTGTGTGACTAAACTAAAAAAAGAACAAGCTTTGGGCCTGCTGTGTGTGGTTAATTAAAGAATTAATTTAAATTAGAGCAAGTAAATCCTCTCTACCACAGACTCTATGGATTCCTGTTGGAGCTCATGAGTTTGCCTATTAGTATGTCTGAGAATATTAAGTAGATCAATTAATAGATTGGTAGGGCCCACAGTGACTTGTCAGCATTGTTGTAATTACTCTCATTATTTTAAATGCTTGCTAATGGCCTCTGACCCTAGATCCATGTGAGTTTGAGACCCAACTGCTCCTTCCAGCCTCCCTCTGACCTGTCGGTGCCCTTCATAATGGTTGGACCAGGCACAGGAGTTGCTCCCTTCATTGGCTTCCTACAACAAAGGTATGGCAAATTTAATAACACCTTATGACGTTAGCTTTCACCATAATAAGTGACATATAACAGGGTTCCCATGTGTGCTGGAAATCCTTGAAAATGCTAGGGTTTTAAAGCTACTTCAAGGAGTTTTTAACTGGTTATGAAACCATCCCAATTTAATACTGACGCCTTTTCATGACATAAGCAAGCAAGACCATCCGTAAGAAGTTTAGTTATTTCTATGTAATTATTTTTAATGCCTGCCGCCGGGTCAGATTTTCCTTGAAATCTGGTGATGATCAGATAAAATGAGATGAACCTGTGTTTACATTTTTCCAGGCAAGGTTGTAGTGAATTGTATGTTAGACAGTTAAAATAAAGCAGGAGGAGGTTGTAGTTTCTATAATTTTATTTTTGATTGTATAAAAAATATGCAAGTTACTCATAATAGCTTTAATGTGCTTTAATCTGCTTGCAATTGTAATTAGGTTAGTTTCATAATAAATCACTATCTGACTGAGAAGTCCACTTTTCAGTCTAAGTGCTTTTGCCTCTTGCACAAAATGAAGACGACTCTGCTTGAGCCTCATTTGCAATTCTGAGGCTTGTTTTGGTGTGATAAAAGGCTTGGAGGTTGAAAAATACAAATCATGGTTGAAATGAGGACCAAATTGTTGAGCAGCCTCCTGTAAAGTTTGTAAAAAGGACATGTGGCTTTTAACAATGGCAGAGTCTGTGCCCTTGAGCCATGTAAAGGGTAAGCCGTGGTAGTGAATTATCCGTACATTTATTTAAAGTTAGCTGGAAATTTTGCAGGCTAAATGACTGCCAATTTTTGTGAGGATTGAGGGTAATACAATGTAGTAGTACTAGTATTGTATGTCAGTTATGGCATAGACTGCTGGGGGTGTTTTGGTTTCACCTTCGTGTGGAAAATTGCCCGCAGAACATATAACATTTTTAGGTGTAGCTTACTAGATTATTTTAGTGTTTTAGATTAGTCTGCGACTCACATTCTGGTCTAAGCTGTCATTAGGTATTAGTAAAGCAATAAAGATTTTATTGTATTTGAAGTTTTTTGTCTAGTAATTGTTTTTGACTCAGCCAGGTCAGTTTGTCAAAATCATAAATTATTAATACTTTTCAATACCATACATTTAAAAAGAATACAGTACTAATTTGATAGTATTGAAAGTACTGAAACTATTAAAAAATGATCAATGTGTGCATTGATCCAGTGAATTTTTCTGCACTGTTTGCAGGTTGTTAATTTAAAAAAACAGACTGCTTTATTGTTTACCTAGGACTTTTATTTCTCCTTTTGATGTGGTATCGAAAAGAGTTGTGTATAGAAGGTTAAAATTCTGGTTTTGGGGGGCCCTTGGATAGAGTGTGCGCCCCATGTACGGAGGCTATGAGTCCTCTGTAGTGGCCGTTAGTTTGACTCCTGCCCATCGCCCTTTGCTACATACACAGTATGTGTATAACTGTGTAATTTAACACTGCCGTAAGGTGTTTTAAAAGCATGAAAATGCACCTTGAAAAGTACTTGAATTTGACTTTGGAAAAGGCGTAAGAACACTGATTTCATCAAATAAGAGAGGCATGGTGTATATTGAGATCCCTCATTTTGCAAATGCTTCCCTCAAGAGGAATCAAGTGCATGTGGTAATGTACTTGATCCTGCTGATATTGTAAATGTTAAGATATGCTGCTGAAGTAGGTCAGCTAAATGTTCATGTCGAGCATCAGAAACATGCAGGTTATATGCTGATTGTTGCGCTCTGTGATACGGATTATTCCAGCTAAAATTCTGCACCCAGTAATGAATATTCACCATGTTCAAGTGATGTTAAGTGCACATCATCTATGCATATTTTTGAGTAATCTGCAGAGACAATTAAATGAGACCCTGTTCAAAGCCGATAAAAGTCCACGTCATGTACATCTCATAAGGCATAATAAATCTAGCAGCGAGGGCTGTGATCACGTCAGGGATTATTTCAGATGCTTCACGCGTCTCACCAGGAATAAATTAGGCCCTCTCTCCGATGCACAAGTTTATGACTCGGGCCTGTAATGAAGAGCCCGGAGTCAAAGCAGCACATGCAGCTTTATTGATTTGAAAGTAAAAAGTCCAGTAGGTGGTGGCCACTTTGTTGGAGTAAATCATTGCTTGTAATTGCAGAAGAGGTGGTGTGAGGATATCGACTGTTAGCTGAGTACGTCGCAGTTTCTCTCCAGCTTGTTAAACCAAATGCTTGAAGAGAGCTATCATTTGGAAGAAAACGTTATATTTTGTTTAATTTTCTGAGGTTCAGAATTGATGGCTAAATCAAGATTGCAAGATGATGACCTGTCAGAAGGGTTTAATGTGACTGCAGCTTCTCTATCCAGGCTAATGGCTGTGTGTTGAACCGAGCCCACAGCGCACCATGACTTGTTAGAAAGTGGAGTAAGCCTTTTTAGTCAGACTGACATGTCTAACTCTTGGGTGGCTTTGTGTAAATGAGGTTGCGCCCCAGTCAACTCCAATTGTCTCTAAATCCCCCGGACGTCTGCTCTGTTGAGGCGGGTGGCGTCAGTGGGTGATTGCTCGGAGAGGTGACACGACACTGGCTGAAGTGATAGCGATGGTGGATTGTCTGCAGCAGATTCGGGAGGAGGATGAGTGGTCATCTGGGGTGAGAAGTGTTTGCGCCTTTGGGAGGCAAGAGTACCGAAGATAGCGCACGTTTTTCGGACTGACCTGGTTCCACCACTCGTCTTCTTAATGATCAAGGTTGAGCCAGAGGGACGGTGCTCCGGTGGAAGGCAGTGATATGAACACATCAGTCTTACTTTGATCCTTACAGCAGTATCCAAACATTGCTCTCTAAAATCTAAGATATCAAAATACACATTTGAGTGTTTTATTAATGGTCTGTCCTTGCAGAGCGCTGCTTGTCAGTGCAAGCTAAACACTCAGACCATGATTGATTTTAAGTGGCTTTGTTTCATAATACAACAACTCCAACGCCTCATCAGATGCATCCTTGCGAGTTCAGTGTTGGGTATTTGTGTGATAACTTTTTATGTGAAGGTGCGTCATTACACTGGCATAACCATGCCATGACACCTGTCATAACATGTAGGAGTCTATATGAATGTTCATGACTGTTGTGTCATTCAGTCAATTATGCCATTTTTAATGCAAAGCTGACATTATTTGAAATGTCTTTGTTATGAGAACTTGACAAATATCAAGCCAATAATGTCTTTTTATGACAGAGATGACAAAGATATTGACAGGTTATGCTGTCTTGGTCAATGTCAAGTTGCCATAACAAACACATTATTGGTTTGATAAATGACAAGTTGTCATAACAAGAACTAAATTACCTTGGCACTGTACTCTGTCATCAAACTGGCCTTGTAACATTTAACGTCTTTATGACATGTCCAAAATGTACCACTTTACTTGAGGTCAAGGAAAATATTCATGGCACACTTATAATGGTCTCATGACAGCCAATGTCAAAACAAACCACATATGACAGTTTAATGTAATGTTAAAACATAAAGCTAAACAGTTTCTGTGAGTTTGATAATGTTAGGTTGTTATAACAAAGATTTTGACAGGTTATGCTGTCCTTGTTAAAGACTAGTTGTTATAACAATGTGAAGTTGTCGTGACAAAGACATTATTGGCTTTCCTAAAGTCAAGTTGTCGTGACAAAGACATCATCGCAAAGGCATCTCAAACAATGGCAACTTGTCAATGTCAACAATGTCATAATGGACCGAGTGGTAAGAGTCAACTATAAAAACTCCTTCGTGACAGGTGTCATGACGTGGTTATGACAGTGTAATGACAGTCTTATTTACATCCCTTCAAATATAGTGTTACCTTTCTTTTATTTTCTATTTTTGTTTTTCTTAACAAGAGACTCTTCACTGTTAGAGTGTGAACTCATTTGAACCAGTTCATCAGCTCGACTGTCTCCACAGCCTCCTTTCCCTCTCTCTGTGTCTCATCCTCTCCCCTGCCAGCTGCGTATTGTGCTGGAGGATTGTAAAAACCTGTCATGGCGCGCGGCATTATACAGAATCTAACTTGAGATTCCAAACAAAGCCTCGGCGGCTGACGCTGCACTCTGATAGGAGATAACAATCACCAGTTTGTCAACGGGACACCGTATCTGCCTCGAGGCTCAAGAAGGGTCCTGTTAGCAACAAAACAACATGGGGACATTTCGATCTCCCTACCTCTCCCCCCCTCCTTCCACTCCCACTGTTAATCGATGTCTGTTTTCAAAAGTACTTTGTATGAGTTTGTATCGCCGGTAACAAGTGGAAGAAGACTCTCTAAAGGTCAGAGGCTCACTTGGTGGTGCCAAGAGATTTTAATAAGCCCCCTCCCCGCCAGTAGTCCGGTATTGATTGCCGTGGTTTGTGTGGAAGGATTATTTGGAGAGGGTATTTTCCAGCGTCTTTCTACGTAGCTGGGAGCAGTGACAGTTAAGCAAATATTGTATTTTAACAGAGTGGTTAGCCTTAATCTCCTTAACAGCTCTAACAAGCTTTTCTTTTGGAAAAAAATCTGTTTGCTCAGTTTAATATTTAGGTTTGCCAGAAGGCATACTTGGCACATTCAATATGACAACCTTTATTAAAGTTTGTGTGAACAAATATTGAGCTTCCATTTATCAGTCTAACCAGACAGCTGATTACAATTAGGCTACAGCGTCTTGCTACTCAGCATTGTACTGTATTATGAAAACAATTTGAATTCAACACGTGGAATGTATATGGGTGTAATTCTGCAATGTAATTTCAGTGATTAAGCCCCGAGCTGTTGTTGTATTTGTTTTTTTCTTTTTTTTTTTTGCTCTTGTATTTGTATGCTTAAAAAGCCAGTCAGCAGCATGGAGTTGCAAAGAAAACGGATGAAAGATATGAGATAATTGGGATGTTTACCAAGTCTTCACCTCAGCTCTCTGTGCAGTTTCCCCCTCCTGCTGATCATCTGAATGGCGCTGAAAGGCAACTGCTTCTGATTTCGACCCCAAATGGAGTGCTCTGTAGCTGCTGCCTTCCCCCTTGGGATTGTGTTGCAGCCTGTTATAGCGTGGGTATGTGATGTGATGTGATTTGTATTCAGAGAAAGGCGCCGGTGTGGTCTACTCAGAATGGAATCCAGGTTTTTCATATTGGTATTGATCCCTTTAGGGCAGGCGGCGAGAGGAGAGAGACGAACCCACTAAAATGAGTTTACTTGAGGCTGTTTGCAGATCAGAAGAATCTCGTCCAGGATGCTAATGGACGGGATCTGAGCATTTGGATCTAGTCAGCCAGACAGCTCTGTTACTGAGGTCCATTCATAGATTCAAAGTTCAAACAAACTTCTTCTCTAAAGCACTTTTATTAACTGGTCAACTTCTCATTTAATTAATGAGGTTGTTTCTTTTTTTTTCAGTATTCACAATCAGACTCGCATTGATTAAGATTATTCATTAAGGCTAATTGGTATATAGCTGCAACTAATGACTGATTAGCCTGTTTATTATTTAAAAAAATAAGTTGTAGTCTATAAAATGTCAGAAAACAGCAAGTGTCCACCAAATTTTTTTTTTATAAACTAAGGTGACGTCTTCACATTGTTTGTTCTGTCTGAACGACAAACCAAAAGTTATTGAATTTACAATGACAGAAAGTCAAACACAGAAAAAAGTGCAAATACTTTGCTACACTGAAACCAGCAAATGACAGTTTTCTCTTGTGTTGTAACAACCTCTCAAACATTTTTAAACACCTCCCTGTAGAAGCACGTAAAACAAGTGCTCTGCCCTTCATTCTCCTCTAAACCAATTTAAAGTTTTATCAGCAATTAGCAACAAAATGAGCTAATGTTAATTCAAATACAATCCATTTTAAAACTTTATTTAAAAGAACAATATGTAGAAAAATGCGTACTGCAGTCCAAATAGCGAGTGGGAGCCATAGATGGTATATTAAATATAGTTGAACCCTTATTTAAAATACAGTCTGTGGTTGAAGCAAGCTGTTTCCCCCTTCTCAGGCAAGCTGCAGAAACACTGCAGGAGTGCAAGACACACATAACATTGTAAATTGACAATAACAAGCGACGACGATTCCTCCACTGAAAGTTGATCAGCTGTTTATAACTGACAGTTGTCTGTCAATGTAAAAAAAAAAAAGCCTGTTATCCTGAAATAAAAGCTTACCCTTCTGAAAAAACACTCTGCAGCTTAAAGTTTGAAGTTTATGAACATATTCAACAAACTCCTTCTAAAAGATTATTGATGGTTTCTTGTGACTCATAAACAGAAACGTACTTATTCGGCAAATATTCAGCATTAATTTGACTTGTAATTCAAATAATTTGAATTTGATCAGTATTAAAACTGTCAAACTAAAACCTTTATAGAAATTTCAAAGAAGGACATGCTAGCTGTGTCCTTCTTGTCAATTTAGCATGTTTCCATAATCTCTGATGGCATATGATGGTAATTTTATGATTTATTACAGATTTGTCCTTTTAAAAGGAAAGGTTTCTCCTGCTACATTTCTTTTACCTGACTTTGGTTTTGACCTTCATACTTGCTTGATTGACATCAACATTTCTTTTCTTGTCAAAGATGTTTCCATCTTGTCCTTGTACATTTCATAAAAAAACACTAACATGAATTTTGATAGCCTGTCTTCTGTGAAAGCAGTCTTGTCTTGTTTATTGTTCCCACATGAAACAGATTCATTCAACTTTTAGATTCACTCCACATTTTTGCTGATCCTGGAAAGTTTCTCTGTACTTACTTAACTTTTTAATCTGAGTTTAAGACATATACATACTAGGGCATTCACTGCTTCCAAAAAGTACTCAACTAGTAGCAGGAGATCTATTTTTTTTTTTTACCTAATAATAATAATCATCAGTTCTTATTAAAAAAAATTCTTAAATACAGTCAGTAAAGGTTAACTAATGTAGGCAGAACCAAAGTCTTTAACTGGTTCTGAAAGGTTGTTTAGAAATGACTGTTATCTTCTTGGACTAAGCTGTGATTGGAGTCATCTAAATACCTTAAATTTTATTTATTTAACATGGGATAATATAGAAAAAGATTGTTCAAACACTGTCAAATACTGTCGACTTCAGATATAACTTTTGAAACCACTGTAGCAATCTTGCCAATCAACACGCTGGTTTCTTCAAGTTGATGAATGTATTGGTTTATTGAAATAAAATAAAATAAAATAAAATGAATAGACACTGACAGCGATGTCAGCAGTTATAATGACACTATACATATTATTAACATACATCTTGCCCACATGGCAAGTGTAAAGAGAAATGCAAAACTTACTCATTACTCGTAATGAAACACCGTAAAAAAAAGTGCATGGTGGTAAAAGATATTCCAGTGGCAAAGTAGCACATTGTTAAAGTAATGTATGACAGCTACAGCCACAGCGCCCCCAACAGCATATCTGCTGCAGGTACATTGGCATTGCTTTATTACTGCACCATGCTAAAACCACAGATTAGTCAACCCCAATGCGACAATGTGGTTTTCATAGTTGACTAGTCAGTGAAACCCCTAATATGTACATGTGTACTTTTGTGACATCACACCTAGTTTAGGGGTCAGTCATGTTCCAATATGCAACTTACACAAGTATGATGGGACAACTTTATACATAAATGTAGGTAGAACGTTACTAACAAAATAAAAGATTCAATCAAAATGTACTCATATTGTTTAGACAATTCGCTCTCAAAATAAACTTTTCGCAAGTCTTGTCTCTGTTTCCCTGGAAACACATAGAATTTAATAACTAATAACTAGAAAATAAGTAAGTCTTATCTCTGTTTCCCTGGAAACACACAGGATTTAATAACTAAAAACTTGAAAACAAGCCAGTACAACTCCTATGTAATGAAAGCAGGTTTGCTACTACTGCAAGTAGGGTGGCCCTGAGTGACAGTGATGATTTCTAGTCGAGCTTACGTTGACGTTTACGAGATCATGGGATTTCCCAAGCTGAATAAATACTACACATATAAATACAAAACTGCTTTTCAAGCTCACTCTTGCTGTAACTAAGATATCTGCTGAAACAAATAATTTAGCATGGACAGATTTAGCAAATGTATCTGCAAACTTCACATGTATTTTTAAGCAAGTTGTGACTCACCGACACAGCTGATGGAGGATGCTGAACAGAGTTTTTATGTAATCCAAACATTTCCAATAACTCTGGAGAGTTTTTAAGTCCAAAAGTCAAAATTAACTGAAAAAGCCAGATGTAATAATTTCCAAACTTTACAACATGTTTTTATCTAAAGATATATTCTGCTTCAGTCTATATTTGTTGCCATTTAATCTTTATAAAACAATATGTAAACATATAAAACTGTAAGGTCTCCAGCTTGTTGCACACAAGGGAAGCAGGCACATGTAGGCGGTCTGCAGCAATCAAACAGCACCATTAATTATATTCACTAAAGAAAATTGATTTAATTATTGTATAAATATTACTTTAAGACCATAAATACATACATACATACATATGACCGTACATACATACATACACATACATACATACATACATATGACCATACATACATACATACATATGACCATACATGCATACATCCATACATACATATGAGCATACATACATACATACATATGAGCATACATACATACATACATACATATGAGCATAAATACATGCATACATACATATGAGCATACATACATACATACATACATATGAGCATACATACATATGAGCATACATACATACATACGTACATACATATGAGCATACATACATATAATCATACATTCATACATATGGCCGAACATATGACCATGCATACAAACATACATACATATGACCATACATACATATGACCATGCATACATACATACATACATACATATGAGCATACATACATACATACATACATACATACATACATACATACA
>NC_139337.1:16014010-16026510 GCF_056507025.1 Lutjanus erythropterus
TAAAAACACATTTCCCTCACTGGCATCATAATGTGTACCATAGAGGGATATGACCATACATACATACATACATACATACATACATATGACCATACATGCATACATACATACATACATACATGTGACCATGCATGCATACATACATATGAGCATACATACATACATACATACATACATACATACATACATGCATACGTGTGACAATGCATGCATACATACATATATATGAGCATACATACATACATACATATTTACAAACATATATATATACATACATACATACATACATACATACATACATACATACATATGAACATACATACATACATACATATGAACATACATACATACATACATATGAACATACATACATACAAACATATGAGCATACATACATACATACATATGACCATACATATATATGACCATGCATACATACATACATACATACATACTTATGACCATACATACATACATATGACCATACATACATACATACATACATACATACATACATACATACATACATACATATGACCATGCATACATACATATGAGAATACATACATATGAGAATACATACATACATATGACCATGCATACATACATATGAGCATACATACATACATATGACCATGCATACATACATATGAGCATACATACATACATACATACATATATATGACCATACATACATACATACATACATACATACATACATACATGCATACATACATACATATATATATAAATTCTTTTTATAATTCATTTAATTTAAAATTTAAAATGAATTGTGACTTCTTGATGTTATTGAATATTTTTGCATTTGTTAATGAAATAAACAATGTTCAAATTGGAAAAGGAACATTCTTTTTCACGTATGCACCATTGTGATACAATGTTGCCTACAGGCAACGAACCCCAAAAACTTCCAAAAATAAAAATAAAAATAAAATTTCTTGAGATTATGTTTATTTAGTCTATTTTGAGACATAAAAACAAATTTCCCTCACTGGCATCATAATGTGTACCATAGAGGGATATGACCATACATACATACACATTCATACATACATACATTGAGCATACATACATACATACATACATACGACCATACATGCATACATACATACATACATACATACATACATACATATGAGCATACATACATACATACATACATACGACCATACATGCATACATACATACATATATACATACATATGAGCATACATACATACATACATATGAGCATAAATACATACATACATATATATGAGCATACATACATACATACATATGAGCATACATACATACATACATATGAGCATACATATATGTGAGCATACATACATATGAGCATACATACATACATACGTACATGCATATGGGCATACATACATATGACCATACATTCAGACATATGGCCAAACATATCACCATGCATACAAACATACATACATATGACCATACATACATACACACATATGACCATATATACATATGACCATGCATACATACATACTTATGACCATACATGCATACATACATACATATATATGACCATACATACATACATACATACATACATACATACATACATACATATGACCATACATGCATACATACATACATACATACATACATACATGTGACCATGCATACATACACACATATGAGTATACATACATACATACGTACATACATACATACATACAATCTACATACATACATACATACATATTTACAGACATATATACATACATACATACATACATACATATGAGCATACATACATACATACATATGACCATACATATATATGACCATGCATAGATACATACATATGACCATACATACATACATACATACATACATCAACTTATGACCATACATGCATACATACATACATACATACAGACATACATGCATACATACATATGACCATGCGTACATTCATATGACCATACGTACATACACACATACATACATACATATGGTCATACATATGACCATGCATACATACATACATACATACATACATATGAGCATACATGCATACATACATACATACATATGACCATACATACATACATACATACATACATGTGACCATACATACATACATACATATGAGCATATATACATACATACATATGACCATACAGACATGCATACATACATACATACATACATATGACCATGCATACATACATATGAGCATACATACATACATATGACCATGCATACATACATATGAGCATACATACATACATACATACATACATACATACATACATACATACATATGAGCATACATGCATAAATACATACACACACATACATACATACATACATACATATGAGCATACATACATACATACATACATATGAGCATACATATATATGAGCATACATACATATAAGCATACATACATACATACGTACATACATATGAGCATACATACATATGAGCATACATTCAGACATATGGCCAAACATATCACCATGCATACATACATACATACATATGACCATACATACATACATACATACATACATACATATGAGAATACATACATACATATGACCATGCATACATACATATGAGCATACATACATATGACCATGCATACATACATATGAGCATACATACATACATACATACATACATACATACATACATACATATGACCATACATACATACATACATACATACATACATACATATATATATAAATTCTTTTTATAATTCTTTTTAATTTAAAATTTAAAATGAATTATGACTTTGTGATGTTATTGAATATTTTTGCATATGTTTATGAAATAAACAATGTTCAATTTGGAAAAGGAACATTCTTTTTCACTTATGCACCATTATGGTACAATGTTGCCTACAGGCAATGAACCCCAAAAACTTCCAAAAATAAAAATAAAAATAAAATTTCTTCAGATTATGTTTATTTAGTCTATTTTGAGACATAAAAACACATTTCCCTCACTGGCATCATAATGTGTACCATAGAGGGATATGACCATACATACATACATACATACATACATATGACCATACATGCATACATACATACATACATACATACATACATACATGTGACCATGCATACATACATACATATGAGCATGCATACATACATACATACATACATACATATGAGCATACATACATACATACATATGAGCATACATACATACATACATATGAGCATACATACATACATACATATGAGCATAAATACATACATACATACATACATACATACATACATACATACATACATATGAGCATACATACATACATACGTACATACATATGACCATACATGCATGCATACATATATACATACATACATACATACATAAATACATACATATGAGCATAAATACATACATACATACATATGAGCATACATACATATGAGCATACATACATATGAGCATAGATTCATACATATGGCCAAACATATGACCATGCATACAAACATACATACATATGACCATGCATACATACATACATACATACATACATATGACCATGCATACATACATACATACATACATATGACCATACATACATACATACATATGAGCATATATACATACATACATATGACCATACATACATACATACATACATACATACATACATACATACATACATACATATGACCATGCATATATACATATGAGCATACATACATACATATGAGCATACATACATACATACATACATATGAGCATACATGCATACATACATACACATACATACATACATACATACGTACATACATACATACATATGGGCATAAATACATACATACATACATATGAGCATACATACATACATACATACATATGACCATACATATATATGAGCATACATACATATGAGCATACATACATACGTACATACATATGAGCATACATACATATGAGCATACATTCAGACATACGGCCAAACATATCAACATGCATACATACATACATACATATGACCATACATACATACATACATACATATGAGCATATATACATACATACATATGACCATACATACATACATACATACATACATACATACATATATATGAGAATACATACATACATATGACCATGCATACATACATATGAGCATACATACATACATACATATGACCATGCATATATACATATGAGCATACATACATACATACATACATACATATGAGCATACATACATACATACATATGAGCATATATACATACATACATATGAGCATAAATACATACATATATACATACATATGAGCATACATACATACATACGTACATACATATGACCATACATGCATACATATATACATACATACATACATATGAGCATACATACATATGAGCATACATACATATGAGCATACATTCATACATATGGCCAAACATATGACCATGCATACAAACATACATACATATGACCATGCATACATACATACATACATACATACATACATACATACATACATACATACATACATATGACCATGCATACAAACATACATACATATGACCATACATACATACATACATACATACATACATACATACATACATATGACCATACATACATACATACATATGACCATACATACATACATACATATGACCATGCATACATACATACATACATGTGACCATACATATGACCATACATACATACATACATACATATGACCATACATACATACATACATACATACATACATACATACATACATGCATACATATGACCATGCATACATACATACATGTGACCATACATACATACATACATACATACAAACATATGAGCATACATACATGAGCATATATACATACATACATATGACCATACATACATACATAAATACATACATATGAGCATACATACATACATATGACCATGCATACATACATATGAGCATACATACATACATATGACCATGCATACATACATATGAGCATACATACATACATATTACCATACATACATACATACATACATATGACCATACATACATACATACATACATACATACATACATACATACATACATATATATGACCATACATACATACATACATACATACATACATACATATATACATATATATATAAATTCTTTTTATAATTCTTTTTAATTTAAAATTTAAAATGAATTGTGACTTCTTGATGTTATTGAATATTTTTTCATATGTTTATGAAATAAACAATGTTCAAATTGGAAAAGGAACGTTCTTTTTCACTTATGCACCATTATGGTACAATGTTGCTTACAGGCAACGAACCCCAAAAACTTCCAAAAATAAAAATAAAAATAAAAATAAAATTTCTTCAGATTATGTTTATTTAGTCTATTTTGAGACATAAAAACACATTTCCCTCACTGGCATCATAATGTGTACCATAGAGGGTTATGACCATACATACATACATACATACATACATACATACATATGACCGTACATACATACATACACATACATACATACATACATACATACACATGAGCATACATACATACATACATATGACCATGCATACATAGTTACATACATACATATGAGCATACATACATACATATATATGAGCATAAATACATACATACATACATATGAGCATACATACATACATACGTACATACATATGTAGGTCAGCGTAAGTTCAATCAGGAAGACCTTCTATTACGCTGCCTTCATTCACAACTTTCCTTTACTCCGCCTCTCTCCTCTTTTTCCCTCTAATCAGCTGTTTGTGGGCGTTCACCTTCGTCTTTACCATCCATTCAGATTTTGCCACGGTCGCGATAGCCAGTCATTTTGCTGCTGCCAAATCTTTAAATCGCCTCTGTCTTTGCTCCATCAGTTGTCATTCAGTCAATCGCGCGACCCTCCTCCACCCCTCTCTCCTCCAGTCACTGGACCCAGGTAGCAGAAGATGTTCACCTCGATCCTCCCTGACGCCCTCTCCTCCAGCCTTCAGGTCCAGGCAGCAGGAGTCCAGAGCCACTTCACCTCACCAGTCTCTGCTTTGCACCTCATCATCACCACCACCACCAGTGTCTAGACCCCGGGGGGTTCTCTTCACTACAGCTTCATCACCCCCATTTATATATACATACTGTTTCACCTCATTGGGGTCTAACCGCCAAAGACTGTTCATGTTTCATATATCATGCATGTGCCAATAAACCATTTCTCTTTTACTCTTAGTCTCTCCTGATTGAAATGAGCATACATACATATGAGCATACATTCATACATATGGCCAAACATATGACCATGCATACAAACATACATACATATGACCATACATACATACATACATACATTACCATATATACATATGACCATGCATACATACATACATATGACCATACATACATACATACATACTTATTATCATACATACATACATATTACCATACATACATATGAGCATGCATACATTCATATGACCATACATACATATACACATACATACATACATATGGTCATACATATGACCATGCATACATACATACATATGAGCATACATGCATACATACATACATACATATGAGCATACATGCATACATACATACATACATATGACCATGCATACATACATACATGTGACCATACATAAATACATACATACATATGACCATATATACATACATACATACATACATACATACATACATACACATGAGAATACATACATACATATGACCATGCATACATACATATGAGCATGCATCCATACATATGAACATACATACATACATATGACCATACATACATACATACATACATACGTACATACATATGACCATGCATACATACATATGAGCATGCATACATACATATGAACATACATACATACATATGACCATACATACATACATACATACATACGTACATACATACATACATACATACGTACATACATATGACCATGCATACATACATATGAGCATGCATACATACATATGAACATACATACATACATATGACCATACATACATACATACATATATACACATGACCATACATGCATACATACATGTGACCATGCATACATACATACATATGAGCATACATACATACATACATACATATGAGCATACATACATACATACATATATATATACATACATACATGCATACATACATACATAAATATGACCATGCATACATACATACATACATACATACATACTTATGACAATACATGTATACATATGACCATACATACATACATACATACATATGACCATACATACATTCATATGACCATACATACATACACACATACATACATAAATATGGTCATACATATGACCATGCATACATGCATACATACATACATACATACATACATACATATGACCATGCATACATACATACATGTGACCATACATACATACATACATACATACATACATACATACATATGAGCATACATACATATGAGCATATATACATACATACATACATACATACATACAAACATATGAGAATACATACATACATATGACCATGCATACATACATATGAGCATACATACATACATATTACCATACATACATACATACATACATACATATGACCATACATACATACATACATACATACATACATACATACATATATATGACCATACATACATACATACATATATACACCTATATATAAATTCTTTTTATAATTCTTTTTAATTTAAAATTTAAAATGAATTGTGACTTCTTGATGTTATTGAATATTTTTGCATATGTTTATGAAATAAACAATGTTGAAATTGGAAAAGGAATGTTCTTTTTCACTTATGCACCATTATGGTACAATGTTGCCTACAGGCAACGAACCCCAAAAACATCCAAAAATAAAAATAAAAATAAAATTTCTTCAGATTATGTTTATTTAGTCTATTTTGAGACATAAAAACACATTTCCCTCACTAGCATCATAATGTTTACCATAGAGGGATATGACCATACATACATACATACATACATATGACCGTACATGAATACATACATACATACATACATACATACATCCATACATGCATATGAGCATACATACATACATACATGTGACCATACATGCATACATATATACATAAATACATACATACATACATATGAGCATACATACATACATACATACATATGAGCATACATACATATGAGCATACATACATACATACGTACATACATATGTAGGTCAGCGTAAGTTCAATCAGGAAGACCTTCTATTACGCTGCCTTCATTCACAACTTTCCTTTACTCCGCCTCTCTCCTCTTTTTCCCTCTAATCAGCTGTTTGTGGGCGTTCACCTTCGTCTTTACCATCCATTCAGATTTTGCCACGGTCGCGATAGTCAATAGTCAATTTGCTGCTGCCAAATCTTTAAATCGCCTCTGTCTTAGCTCCATCAGTTGTCATTCAGTCAATCGCGCGACCCTCCTCCACCCCTCTCTCCTCCAGTCACTGGACCCAGGTAGCAGAAGATGTTCACCTCGATCCTCCCTGACGCCCTCTCCTCCAGCCTTCAGGTCCAGGCAGCAGGAGTCCAGAGCCACTTCACCTCACCAGTCTCTGCTTTGCACCTCATCATCACCACCACCACCAGTGTCTAGACCCCGGGGGGGTTCTCTTCACTACAGCTTCATCACCCCCATTTATATATACATATTGTTTCCCCCTAATTGGGGTCTAACCGCCAAAGACTGTTCATGTTTCATATATCATGCATGTGCCAATAAACCATTTCTCTTTTACTCTTAGTCTCTCCTGATTGAAATGAGCATACATACATATGAGCATACATTCATACCTATGGCCAAACATATGACCATGCATACAAACATACATACATATGACCATATATACATACATACATACATGACCATATATACATATGACCATGCATACATACATATGACCATACATACATATGACCATGCATACATTGATATGACCATACATACATATACACATACATACATACATACATATGGTCATATATATGACCATGCATACATACATACATACATACATATGAGCATACATGCATACATACATACATACATACATACATATGACCATTCATACATACATACATGTGACCATACATACATACATACATACATATGAGCATACATACATATGACCATGCATACATACATACATACATACATACACACATACTTATAACCATACATACATATGACCATACATACATATGACCATGCATACATTCATATGACCATACATACATACACACATACATACATACATACATATGGTCATACATATGACCATGCATACATACATACATACATACATACATATGAGCATACATGCATACGTACATACATACATATGACCATGCATACATACATACATGTGACCATACATACATATGAGCATACATACATATGAGCACATATACATACATACATATGACCATACATACATACATACATACATACATACATATGACCATGCATACATACATATGAGCATACATACATATATATGACCATGCATACATACATATGAGCATACATACATACATACATACATATGACCATTAATACATACATACATACATACATACATATATATGACCATACATACATCCATACATACATATATATATATATAAATTCTTTTTAATTTAAAATTTAAAATGAATTGTGACTTCTTGATGTTATTGAATATTTTTGCATATGTTTATGAAATAAACAATGTTCAAATTGGAAAAGGAACGTTCTTTTTCACTTATGCACCATTATGGTACAATGTTGCCTACAGGCAACAAACCACAAAAACTCACTGGCATCATAATGTGTACCATAGAGGGCTATGACCATACATACATACATACATACATACATACATACATACATAAATACATACATACATACTTACATATGACCATGCATAAATTCATATGACCATACGTACATACACAGATACATACATACATATGGTCATACATATGACCATGCATACATACATACATACATACATACATACATACATACATACATACATATGAGCATACATACATACATACATACATACATACATACATACATATGAGCATACATACATACATACATATGACCATACATATATATGACCATGCATACATACATACATATGACCATACATACATACATACATACTTATGACCATACATGCATACATATGACCATACATACATACATACATACATACATACATACATACATAAATACATACATACATACATACTTACATATGACCATGCATACATTCATATGACCATACGTACATACACACATACATACATTCATATGGTCATACATATGACCATGCATACATACATACATACATACATACATACATACATATGAGCATACATGCATACATACATACATACATACATATGAGCATATACACATACATACATATGAGAATACATACATACATACATACATATGAGAATACATACATACATATGACCATGCATACATACATATGAGCATACATACATACATATGACCATGCATACATACATATGAGCATACATACATACATACATACATACATACATATGAGCATACATACATACATACATACATACATACATATATATGACCATACATGCATACATACATACATACATATATATATATAAATTCTTTTTATAATTCTTTTTAATTTAAAATTTAAAATGAATTATGACTTCTTGATGTTATTGAATATTTTTGCATATGTTTATGAAATAAACAATGTTCAAATTGGAAAAGGAACATCCTTTTTCACTTATGCACCATTATGGTACAATGTTGCCTACAGGCAACAAACCCCAAAAACTTCCAAAAATAAAAATAAAAATAAAAATAAAATTTCTTCAGATTATGTTTATTTAGTCTATTTTGAGACATAAAAACACATTTCCCTCACTGGCATCATAATGTGTACCATAGAGGGATATGACCATACATACATACATACATACATACATACATACATGAATATGACCATACATGCATACATACATACATACATACATACATATGACCATACATACATACATACATGTGACCATGCATATATACATACATATGAGCATACATACATACATACATATGAGCATACATACATACATACATACATACATATATACATACATATATACATACATACATACATACATACATACATACATACATACATATGACCGTACATACATACATACACATACATACATATGAGCATACATACATACATACATACATATATATGACCATGCATCCATACATATGACCATACATGCATACATACATACATACATACATACATACATACATACATACATACATACATACATACATATGACCATACATACATACATACTTATGACCATACATGGATACATATGACCATGCATACATACATACATACATATGGTCATACATATGACCATGCATACATACATACATATATACATACATACATACATATGAGCATACATGCATATATACATACATACATACATATGACCATGCATACATACATACATACATACATACATATATACATACGTACATACATATGAGCATACATACATACATACATATGAGCATAAATACATACATTCATACATATGAGAATACAAACATTAATACATATGAGCATACATACATACATACATACATATGACCATATATACTTATGACCATGCATACATACATACATATGACCATACATACATACATATGACCATACATACATACATACATATGAGAATACATACATACATATGACCATGCATACATACATATGAGTATACATACATACATACATACATACATATGAGAATACATACATACATATGACCATGCATACATACATATGAGTATACATACATACATACATACATATGAGAATACATACATACATATGACCATGCATACATACATATGAGCATACATACATACATACATACATACATACATACATACATATGAGCATACATACATACATACATACGTACATACATACATATATATGACCATACATACATACATACATACATACATACATATATATATAAATTCTTTTTATAATTCTTTTTAATTTAAAATTTAAAATGAATTGTGACTTCTTGATGTTATTGAATATTTTTGCATATGTTTATGAAATAAACAATGTTCAAATTGGAAAAGGAACGTTCTTTTTCACTTATGCACCATTATGGTACAATGTTGCCTACAGGCAATGAACCCAAAAAACTTCCAAAAATAAAAATAAAATTTCTTCAGATTATGTTTATTTAGTCTATTTTGAGACATAAAAACACATTTCCCTCACTGGCATCATAATGTGTACCATAGAGGGATATGACCATACATACATACATACATACATACATACATATGACCATACATGCATACATACATACATACATACATGTGACCATGCA